>NC_049983.1:25938819-26166723 GCF_000003815.2 Branchiostoma floridae
CTTTGCTCCGGGGGACTCAGGGGGGTTACAACGGGCTCCTTACGGCAGGGGGGTACAAAATGGGGGGTTGCAACAGGGGGGGTACTGCAGGCACCTTACAGCAGGGGGGTTACAGCAGGGGGGGTACAACAGGCACGTTACGGCAGGGGGGTAACAACAGGGGTTACAACAGGCACTGCCCATAACCTGTGCTACAGGAGACAACGGGGGGGGGTGTACAATGGGGTTACAACAAAGCTGTACAACAGGGGTGTTACAACATGCATGTTACAACAGGGGTGCTACAACAAGGGTGTCACAACAGGCACTGTGTTACAAAAGGCATTGTGTTTGTACACTTTTACAAACACCAGGGCCAACTGTGTCTGGTTGCAAAAATGAAAACAGTTACATTACACTTGAGAGACAAAACACATTTTCTCCAACCTTTAAAACCTCGCTCATGACATCAATGAGAAATAGCCACATATATGCAGGCCAATCTTTAGCTTCCCAAGAGGAAACAAAGGTTCAAACAAACAAACACTTACTCTAAGAACTCTGTGATTGCCTTTGCGCTGCAGTCGGACCATGACCAGGGCTTGGTGTTGTAGCTGAGTGTGGGCGCCATGACGTGGTAGGCGTACGAAGACTGAAACTCTTCTTTACATCGATAGTTGTCGTCGTGTGGCATGTTGAAACTGGGGAAGAAGAAAATAGAAAACATGCATTGAGTAAAACTACTGATTCAGACATTCACGTACTCTGCTATTTCAGACAATAATGTAACAAAGGCAATAGCATAATAAACAGTCAAACAAACATTCACGCAAATGTCAAAGAGTCTAGAAGGGCTTTGATCAATATCCAGGAAAAAGGAAAATACATTTTTCATCACACCAAAGTGGCCACGTTTATTTATTTAGAATATTGTTACTGATAACTATACTGTCCATGTAAAATTCAATTTGTATTGTCCTTGTCAGCAGGGCTAGCCCTTTGTAATATCCACAGCCTGTTGTGCAGCCCTGGCTGTTTGTGCTGAACAGCCATACCTATAGATAAACTAGTAACAGGTATCACATTTAGTCACTTAAATTTTGCAGGAGTGAAAGATTTCATGTCATCTGAACAATGCACATCATGCTTGGAGCTATAATGCCCACTGTCAAGTTCAGGCCACCCAAGGGGAGCTCTGTTGGCACATCAGAGCACTTGACCTTGACCTTGGATGTTTGTTTACAAGTGTACATCACCATTTGACAAGTCAAACAAGGCTGCACGTCCAGGATAACATGTAACTTGTCTGAGATTTGTTTTAGGTGAGACCAAACCAAAATAAGGAGGAAGTTGACCAAATATGCTAGTCAAGCAGATCGAAGGTCAAACCAAGGTCATGTGTCAATGTTTATTTTATTTTGTTTGAAAGTCAATGTTAGGTTAACAAGCAGTATTCAGAAAGTATACATAAACATTTGATGCTATCAATGCAAGCAAACATAATACGTGTTCAAGATAGCTTTTGTTGTAATTGTGTCAAACCCAATAAAAGGCAAGTTGATGAAACGGATTGAATCAAGAGGGTTAAGGTCATATGGTGTTATTATTACCAAGTATCACTTTTAGCTTGTCTGTCTGTCTGTCTGTGTGTGCGTATGTGTATTTCTGGGAGCCTAATACACACCATACAACATCATACGACACATCCTTTAAATTTAATGCTACTACTTTTGTATGTGAAACCGGATGGGTTGCAAAACAGTATGTGTAAGGGTACAAACTTGAAGTTTCATCCCCGAAGTCTTGTTTTGCTTAAAAGTCAAGGTTTCCAACCAAGTACACTGAGGATAAACATTGACAGTATTACTGATACAAGAAAACTTGTTATTAGTCTCGCCTTTGTTTCTTTAACCCTCAAGAGGTCAATCAATTCTTGAGACAAAAAGCCAGCTGACTGTGTTTGTGAGTCTGGTGGTCTGAAGGAGTCAGTCAATGCTATTATGATGTCAGAAGTCTAGTTTGGCATTGACAGTCATGGTTTCAGTATTACTGATGCAAGCAAACTTGCAACTTGTCTCCCTTTTGTTACTTTAACCCTCAAACGGGCAATCAATTCTTGAGTCTGAAACAAAAAGCCAGCTAACTGTGTTTGTAAGTCTGGTGGTCTGAAGGAGTCAGTCAACGCTATTATGATGTCAGAAGTCTTGTTTGGCATTGACAGTCAAAGTTTGAGAATTACTGATGCGAGCAAATTTGCAACTTGTCTCCCTTTTGTTTCTTTAACCCTCAAGAGGCCGATCAATCTTGAGTTGAAACAAAAAGCCAGCTGACAGTGTTTGTGAATCTGGTGGCCGAAGGACTTTCGTCGATGTTATTATGATTTCAGAAGTCAAGGTTGCCCAGCGACACGCTGAGCGTAAACAGTCGTTGTTATCAAAGTAAGCAGATCTGGTGTTCCAATCAGTTACAATGGAGAAGCATCAACATGACAGGATTCGAAAGACTCAAAGACTTTAGTAAAGCTTGTTCTACTGAAGCAAATTGATTGATTGCTTGATTGATTGATTAGTAGAACTGTTTATTGGTCAGGAAAAAAAGGCAGAGATAAAACATTTTAGAGGACAAAAACGTAACCTGCGAACTTTATCTTCATGTGGATTGGCCTACAAAGCCATAGAAAACACTATCATCGTCTTTCAAGAAAAAGATGGATGCACGATTGCCTACATGATTGCATGGTCAATAAATTGACTTGTTTGATTGATTGATTGATTGGCAGTTTTGTGTCCAAGATAGTTGACCTACTTGCTGACAATGCAATGACTAAGGAATAAAATCACTGCGAAAAGGAATATCATAACCCAAAAGATTTTTCAGGACAACATTTGAAAAGTTATATGATTCCTGGTATTTCTAGACTTGAAAAATTACAAAATTTATGAGAGTTTGGACACATGTTTAAGCTGATGAAATGCATATAACAAAACTTGTTTCCATTCCATTTAGGGAGAGAAGCCCCTTCTGGAGGTGACTATAACCCCCGTTGTCACGACAACCACAGCCGGAGCTCCGTAATGTCGTATTTGCACAAGCAGAATGGAGATTTATTCCGGGTGGTTCCCTCTGACAAGGTTTCAAAAGAAAACCGCCTCTGCCATCCGTTCCCGAGCTATTCCTGTCTGACCAGTCTCAAACACTCGTGGCAGCACCTCTCCATGCAGTGTTTAACCGTTTGATACAGCCAACTCCCCTGCCTTTCTCCCCTGCTTGCACAGCCATGCTTCAAAGAACGCCGGCTGTTTGTCCCTCCTTTTTTTCTAACGACCTTCCTTCAGAAAAGTTTTGCCCTTCCGCAAACACCCATGTGTAACAGCTTCTATTTTGAACATTCCGTCAGACAATACTGGCACAGTTTCGGAGTCTGGCAATGACGTAATGCCAAGTTCTCTTCAGCAAAAAAACATTTCTTGTCATGCAGCTGATCAAACTCCCCCCCCCACTAGGTCAAGGGTCATAATATGATCTCATACCCAGGATGCTGACCTTGTGTCAATGACCTTCCCAGCAATGACCTTGTTCTTTGCAAGTGCACTTGACTCTTTAACCAATTATGGAAGCAATATCTTACATAATTAGCCCAAAATTAGGAAACTAAAACGATCTGGCACTTTCCCAGATTGGATCAAAGTTGGGGAAAAGGGGTCCTGACATGTCTGGCCCAAAATAACCTTGACCATTCATCAAGTTAGTCTATCTTGGGACGTTCACCAGTCAGGGACAATCAGCATCCGATCCATGAAAAGCCACACAAGTTTATGTGACCAGGCAAAGGCCATGGGAAAGACTGAGTAGATTCTATGCTAGCTAGACCCCGGCCCCTATATTGAAACCATAATATCAAATATTCTTTGAACTTTCACAATAATAGATGGAGGGCCTGAAACCCAGCAAGACCAAGAAATGAGGATTTAAGTCAAGCTCTTTACCTCATTGATCATCAGCATACCATGGGTCTCCACAACTCATGACAACAAGCATTGGCTTTAGTACCCCCCCTCATTAAATAATAAGGGAGGGGGGGTTCTCCATCCCTCAACTCCAACCCCCTCCCCTCTATCCCTGCTATACACATAGCAAAAATGTCAACACCGCCACAAGTTCACCACCAAGGTTTTGTCTAGCGAGAGGGCTGCAGCATCTGTCCCTGATACCAGGCCATCCTGCCAGGCTGAAGCCTGGATACCAGGACCCATCCGATCTCCAAAAGATCTATTGTGGGGGGTCTGGTCAGATAAGATAGGCCTTTCTTTCAAGAGGCTGCTGGAGTTTACCCAAATAGTGGGCAAAATCCCCACCAATAGATTCACTACTGTAATAGCCTGCTGGACAACTGTGGTGGGTTGTAGAAAGCTACCTGGGGTGAGAGTGGTCATAGGTTCTCCTCAGTCTGCTGATCATGGGCCTTCTGACTAGTCATCTGGCCAGACCCCTACACCCTAGATATTTTTGAGATCGGGCTGGGGTCTGGTATCCAGGCTAGCGAGGCTGTGGCCTAGATGCCTGTTCTGCCTGTGTGTGGGGTTAGGAACTCCACAACAGTCTGGAGTACATCACTCCCAGCCAACTCCACACCCGGACAGTAACACTCAATTTGTTAATAGCTTCTTCCTGGGTCTCCCAGACTGATAACAGAGCGGACATGTCGGCAGGGCTGGATGTTCACTGATGTTTACGTTGGAGAGGGGAGAGCACACAGAGTCTGTTTGCCAGTTACTCCTGGCTACACAGTGATCTACCAACTGTGGGAAACACAACCAGGTTTCTCTCAGACTAGGGCAACCTGGATTTGTGAATACTCAATGGTAAAATGTAGCAGGATGAAATAATATGATTATTCAGTATCATCAGATTTTTCAACACAAAAATCAAGCATCCAATTCCAAGCAACAATTTACAAAGACTTCATGAAAGTCAATTTCTTAAAGATTAAGGTTACATTCCCAGCTTTATAAATACTAGTACTTGATGTGACATGAAGCAATGCCAAAAGAATGGATAATACATAATATTCATAATCACAAGGAAACTCACCACAGAATTGCACCACAAAAGTCAACCATGTTTTAAAGACGATTATCTACAACTTCATAAAAGTTTCCTAGAGAAACAATCATTACAGTTATTGCTCTTTTAAAACACTACTTAAGTTTACAACATGGACAAACAACTAAAATAGAATGAGAACAAGAGTAGGGGTCCTTCCCAGGGTGAGTGGATCAAACCTTACAGTCTGGTCTCTGGGTTGACATCTTAAAAAGGTGATAGTCACTTTTATGGCAATCCATCCACAAAATGTGAAAAAACTGAATAAATAGATTCAAAATTAATATGAAATTTTCCATTCAGCAAATTTTCCATAGATTAACATGAAATTTTCCAATCAGCAAATTTTCCATGGATTTCCCAAGAATAAAAGAATGGCAAAGAGTGAAAGATCTTCCCTGTACGTGACATCCAGACAACCCAACCACACCCTGTCACCTTCTCATCAGCCTTGACCACGCCGACCGAACTGAACGACAAAATGTCTCGTCCCGACGCGAAAGACACTCTGCACACAAATTTGTCTATAGCAGACAGGTGCCAAGTGTGATGCCCCACATACATCGCGGCCCTGACGGCGAATTCCGCACGCTTGTCTCTTCAAAGCAGGAATGCCGCTGAGGCGTGCGGACGGCAAACTCCCGCACCTAGGTGCCACCCGGGCATCAAAGCGCCCACCCCGCTGGGAATGTGACACCGCGGAATTTAACAACATGTCAGGCACTCCGCTGCTGAGGTCCAGCAATGTCGGAAGGGTTTAAAAAATGCCTATGCTTTGATGGGTTTTTTTAAAGAGTAATGTTGCTTTGTCCTAACCTGGACCTGAATTTTCTGCGCCGCTACCCACACTTAATGTTTTTATTTTTTATTTTTATCGACAGCAATGTTGCTTCATCTTAGCCTGAACCTGAATTTTCAATACCTATAACAATTTTGTAATTTGATACTCAAATATGTTTCTTGTCAAGTACACAGTGCCATATTGTTTGTTTACTAGTAAGTTTACCCAGGACTCTCTGAAAATTGCTGCTCAGTCATTAAAAGAGCTAAATTTATAAAAGAAAACACAATTTCATCACCACTTATGAAGAAGGGCGAGGGACGTGCAACCAAAAATTCTAAACAAGCAATTTGCTTGTGTTGAACAAAAGTTACAAACTTCAAAGGAAAAGAAAAACCAATATACAATAATAAATAAATGAACAAGTAAACAAATAAGCAATACAAAGTCATGTACTTACACATGGCCAAGCTCATGAGCGACGGTAAACGCGGCACTGAGTCCGTTGTCTTCGTTGATAGAGCAACTCCGGAAGGGGTCGCACATCGTTCCCAACTCCGCCAGGCCTGACAGGAAACAACAAACAACCGTGAGAGACCCGATTACTGCCGTGAGAGGCCTGGCTACTGCCAGATTCCAGGGGAAACAGTTAGTGTAAGAGCGGAGTAATAGGTTTCCTATGTAAACATGCTTAAACAAAGAGTTGGTAACCTTCAATTATGAGTAGCCTAAGCACAAGTAACAATTATGTTTAAGTTTGTAATCCTGCAGGAAATGTTGTTATGACATGTGGTAATCTAAAACTTTCAAATTGTCTGGTTTTAAATACAAATGTATGTTTATGCAATACAAATTGGATTTTTTTTAGTCTAGTTCTGAATCGCAATCTCTTCCTTAATGCAGTCTTTACCAAGCCCAGTGAAAAGGCCTGCACTGTTGTGCATATTGGTATGATAACCAAGATTTCCAAAATGAACAGTCAATGTACAATACGAATTTGATTTTTAGACCCTAGTTCTGAAATCACAATCTGTTCCCTGATACAGTCATACCCTATCCCAGCCCAGTGGAGAATTCTGCACTGTTGTGCATGTTGTTATGGCAAAACTTCCAAACTTCAATATGCAATTTACGAATTGGATTTTTAGTTTTGAACCGTTATCTGCTCCCTTATTCAGTCCCCACCCAGCCAGTGGGAAAGCCAGCCCAGTGCTCCGTGTTGTTATGACGTTCTCTAATCGCTCGCCCCAGAATGACGGACCCATATTTACCTAAGGTGTCACATTTTCGGGATGATCGGCAGATGTCCTGTCTGTAAGAAGGGAAACAAGATGGTTATCGTCGAGGTGTGAGGGGAAGACATAATTCTAAACTACTGCAAAACTACTTGGCTACACTACAGGGTTGTCTCCAGCTTTTTCCCTCTCATTGCTAGGGAGAGAATGTTGTTAATTTTTTTTGTTAAATCTGTCACTTAGGCACTTAGGCATGCAGGAATCTGTCATTATGAAAATACATTTTCATCAATTTTATATGCTTAAGTTCAGGTTTTTGACACAGCAAGCAAATTTCTGTCACAGGACGGAGGGACGGGTGCCGGAGACAAACCCTGCTACACTGCAAGGTTTCCTCAAGAAGGACAGCCAGTTGCAACAAGACATCAGACTTTTGTTTCTACAACTGTCAGATTTTTGTAAACAACAAAGTAGAGGAGGAAAAGTTCCTTAGCAGACCACTGTGAAGACTGTACACAGAAAAATACACAGACAAGTTGCAAGGGGAAAACATAATTCCCAACTACTGCAAGACTCCTTACACTGTACTACAAGGTTTCTTTGGAAGCACAGCCAAGATGCAACAAGACATCAGCCTGTGCTTGGCTAATCTGTCTACTACTGTCAGTGTGAAGAATGTGCACTTGACGGTATTCTGTACATAGACATGTTACCTTGAACTTATAAACTGTGTAAGGAATGATTGACAGCTTAGTACGCATTATTGACAAAAACTTGACAGTTGTGCATCAATCAGATGCCTTGTTGTAACTCATGTTTCAAAACATTTAAAAAAACTTTCAGTTATCAAGTGACTAGATCACTTTTTGTTCAGCGGTGATGATGAAAATTACGATGATGATGCTTTTGTTTATGAAGTGTTTTGAAATAAAAAAATTTTGGATAACCAGACTTCAATTGAAAAAGAGTAGTGTTGTATAAATAATACAATTTTATCTGGAATTCCAGAGGGGATAAAAATCTCCATACATCTTTGAACTGTCAAGAAGGCAAAAAGGCTTTTCAAGAAAAGACTTATTACTCTAAGGAAAGAGACAACTATAACTAAAACACACAGGGCGACCTGACCTTGTACCCCATTTGCCCTGTACACTGTTGAACCATGGCTGAGAAAGCAGCCAGTATTTAAAACCCTTCATTCTGTCCTCTTCTTTCACTTAGTGTTTAGTCTATCCTCGGACTGAAGCCTTAAGATGAACCATCCCAGACATGCTCCTTAACAGACAGGCACTTGACACCTGAACTGTCAGGACTTCAGGTAAACTCCCATGTTTGACCTTGTCAGTCTAACGACCTTGTTAGGAGACTCGGAAGTGTGGAGTACAGTAAGTCTTGAAATAGTTGCAGTGGTTTTAGTGTCCGTACTTACACTATGACCTCTTCTCTTGAAATGATCAAATCACAATTATTTGCTCTTCTAACTGCAAACTAACGACACAGCAAAACCTTCGTTTCCATTTTAGGATTAATTTTCCCCAAAACATTTGTCCTGATTACATTTGCATATCAATTCACAGTTAGGACATAAAACCTACTCTCCAACAAGATCTCTTCAACTTCACTGATGAAAGATAACGGATGTTACCTGAAACATTTGGCCATTTCCAAAATCATATCCAGTTGCTTGAGTAATTGGTATTTGGTGTATCTTATTACCTTGATATCTAACCTTCATTGAAGAACCTCCTTTCCATCCCTAGCCCTAATCATTGCAAAAATAAATGGTTTTACAGTATGCACATCCCGGTGTACAGGCATTTTGCTTGATTGTTGACGGAAGTGTGCAGAAATGCAGTACATGCAAAGGAGGGGCGATACATGACTGAAAGAGGCTAAGGCCACTCCAAGGTCCTTTTTTGGTTCTTGGTCATATGAAGACGATAAAAAATTTAAAAAATAGCAACAAAGAAAGAAACTGGCAAACAATTGGCAAATAGATGGAAGTAGTGATGATGACATTATAATAAATCTCTTCAAGGTTTCCTTGCAAACTTGGATGGAAGTAGGTCTCAAGATACCAATAAATCTTTCAACCTGACTGTGCCCTGGTCTTTTGAACCTTCTTTAACTCAGTCCTACTCCTTGTCTGCAACCTTGAAAGTAGGGACAATTTTAGGATGGTTTCTATTTTTTCTATTTTTCCTCTAGCAAAGATAACAATAATGCTCAAAAGAACTTTCTTCTTTTGTGCTTTGGCAGTCATTCTGCCCTTTTAGTACCATTTCTCCATGCTTGACAGTACAGAGAATTTCAGAAAGTTTTATTTTGTATGAACACCAGTGCCCTAAGTAGGGTGAAGCCACCATTGCTATGGCAATATCTTTTTTTCTTTGCCAATCTTGTTTATTTTTCAACTGACAAGGATAAGACTCAAAAGCGCCTCTTCTTTTCGTGCTTACTCCCAAACTCGGCCCTACCCAATTAGCAAAGCCTTGGCATAGGGCACAGGAACTGAAATCCGGGTATTTTAAGGGAAGGGCTGTTTGTAAAAAGGTTCTAATCCAAAACTTCAACACAAAACATCCGGGGCAGGCCAGCAGGAGAACAAGCAAACCTGGGCTATCTCCCCTCTCATCTTCCCCTGTACAGCTTGCCTTACTCTCAGGGGTTTTTCTGTGCAAGGGGGGCATTCTGACCAAGTGTTGAAGGGGGAGTTCCTCCCTTCCATGGAGATGAGTTTTAGAGAATTTCAAGGTAAAATACAACATTCAAGTCTTTCTGAGGGAGAAAATTACTGTCAGACAGGTCATAGTGGAAGACTGTGGGCGTGTGCGACCAAGTGATTCCGACCATTCAGAATCTCTTTCTTTTCAGAGGATCCGCTCCCCAGGGTAAGGGGGTGCATGGTATGGGGCTGCAGCATCCCTGTAAACCTGTTTAGACAAAGCCCTGCCTTACTCTAACATGTTTCCCTGGCCTCTGATAATGACATCAAAAAATTTCTTTTCTTCCATACTTTCATCAGATTGGTATATATTTATCGCTGGATCCATAAGTGGGGGCAGTATTGACCTGAAGAAGGTGACAGACAGTCATAGAAACATAGCATAAACCAGAGTTTGTGTGCTAAGAAATTTGTTCTCCAAAAATCAATTTGGTGCTTCTGTGGTGCTTCAGTCAAACCTGCCCTAGCGACCACCTCTTCTCAGCGACCACGTGGCCATTTCGACCGCTTTTTCTCGGTCCCGATTTATTTTCCCATTGACGTAAGCATTAAGCGACCTTTTCTCAACGACCACCTGGCCAACGCGACCGTGACCGGCCCAAATTGGGACCCATAACGACCGCATCATTTTCAAAACTGAGGTTTTCATCGATTTTTTATGATAACTAGCGCGATTTTGTGCCGAAATCGGCCAATTTGCGTCGGATTTTGGGGTTAAATTTACAGTTTACAGTGTGCGTGTTGTATTTGACATTAAAGACCTCGCTTCTTTGCGTGCGTGCAGTGTGCTTGTTATTTGGCATTAAACACAACGGAAACCATTTATACTTTGCATCGGGCATGTTTTGAGTCGATACTCTTCTCAGTGACCACCTGTCCAAATTGATCGCTTTTTTCTGGTCCCCCGGGTGGTCGTCTTGGGCAGGTTTGACTGTATTTGAAAAGTTCCAATTTCACCTCATCCCCTAATCCAGAGTGGTCATGTTCCTGTTTCATCAATCTAAAATTTCAGCTATATTAAGTAAACACTCATGAGAAACTGCTGATAAGTACTGTCTAGTCAGCACGCCGCCCCTGCAGATATTTGCAGCCGCAGCACTTTTTTTGTGCTGCTGATGCCGGATTAAGATTTGATCTAAGTCCACTGCAAACAAGTATTCTAATCGTACCTGCCGATGCTTTGTGTGACCACCCAACCGAGGAGGTCAGCCGGATAAGTAGGTCAAGAAGTTGACCACCAGGCACTCCTTTGTTTCTAAATCCACAGAAGTGGTCCTCATCACTTCTTAAGGTTTTCTTAAGTTTACAGACTGATAAGTGGCCTTTGTATTAAGAGGACTGTGCTAACATGTCAATTGTCTTTATCCCCAAAATAGGTTTCTTAACTTTACCTTAAAGTAGATTTTGCATAGGAAAGACCTTATTTACTGGTTCTTACCTACAAAAGTGATCTTCAGCATTTCTGACTTAAGTTTATTACAAGTAACCTTAAATGTAGTAGCTCTTGTATTCACAGACTTTTTCAAAAGAAACTTTGGTAACATTTGCACTGTGCATTCATTCACTTTTCAAAGAGCTTGATTTTGCCCCAGGAGGACAAGGAAGCCTTTTGCAGTGGTGTTCCAAAAAGACTGACTACTAACATTTGTATGTAGCTAATGGAGAGATTTAAGTATTCCAACATCCCACCTAGTGATGAGTATTGCAGTGTCGTGGTGGTTGGGGTGGCACCAAGGAGACATTAGCTATCATGTTTTGTGTAATTTTGATTGTAAAAATAGTTTTTCTAATATTCCAAGCGGACTAACAGACGAACATATTGTATGATAGCTAATAGAGCAATTTAAGTATTGAAGCCCCACCTTGTGATGAGTATTGCGGTGTCGTGGTGGTTGGGGTGGCTGTCGTCCAACACGTTCTGAGTCTGCTGCCACACGCAGAAGTTCTGCAGAGTTGCCGCCGCGTTAGCAGATATCGAAGGTCCTTCCTGCGGCACAAGACAAGGTCGTCAGACTAGTACAAGACATCTTCAACATTTCTAGGGATTAAAACTAACCTGAGGAGTTATTTTATTTCTTTGCTTATTTGAACTTTGTTTATTCATGAGCATGACAGCTCACATTGGCCTGCAGGCCACTCTTCATAATCATTATGGGGTCTATCCCATTTGTGATATGCATGCCAAAGTCTAAAAATACTGACTGAGGTTAAACTTAAAGTCACATTTCCAGGAAAGGGAAAATAGAAATTTTAACGTAAAAATATGCACAAATAATGCCCCCAAATAATCTCATTACATCGTGTGTAGTTTGGTGTCTATTGAATCATTCTTTTCGTTCCCAAAACCTGCCTGGCCGGGCCTTGGTTTGGAAATGAGATGTCTGCCTAACTGGTGTGTTACGGTTTACTGATATGCAAATAATATTCAAAGAAAGTAAAAGAAGCCTCACCTGTACATTGTTAATAATAACCAGCTTGACAACAATAATATTCACAAAGTTGTTGATACTTGGGTCCCTGTATATGGAGGCCACCTGTGGAGGAAATAAAAAATTACGTCAGTAAAAAATGTCGAATTTTTTCCTATCAATCAGAATAAAATTATAACAGATTTAGATAGTTTCCGAAATAATGCTGATAGTTCTTCAGTAATCTCTTCATGATTTAGGGAACCCTCCATAATGTACAATAAGAATAAAAATCTGCAAACACAAAAATGTATCAAAATATCCTGCAGAAACTTTCAGAACAGATATAATTCTATTACAGACACCTTTTAAGCAAAAATTTTCACCGTCTCTTTCCCTTGTCTTAACCTTTTACCAGAGATCAGGTCAAAACAAAAAGCTCCCTCTCCCAATGCTGAAAATAAAACCAAAATGGACGAAACTTACTATGGACATGAGGGCAAGAATGTAATGGCGTAGTCCCGAGCCGTGATATTTCGCCATTTTGTGGTCGGCTACGACCATGACTTCTACGTGTCTCGGGTACGAGAGAAATCGTTTTCTTCTTCTGTGCAGCTCTGTGTGGTTCTGGACGTCCCGGTGTATTCTGTTCAAGTCGTCGATAATACTGGAAAATCTTCTGTTGTGTACGTCGTCTGATTCTTTCTTTGTGTCGTTATGTTTGTTGCCTTTGTCATCATCTGGAAATGGAGGAAAAACTGTCAAATACATAACATGAAAATGTTAACATCAACATTAACATCAGCCACAGTTCCTAAGTTGAAAATGTGACCATCAAGCCAAACACGTTGGTAAACATTTAATGTAAACAACACAACACAAATCCACTTATTCAGCACTTTTCTCCACCTGTAGTTTGACAATAAATAAGGAGAAATCACAGATTGATCAGCAGAGGTCAGCTGGACTGATCCATCATGCTGGCAAGGTCACTGACCTAAAGCAGGGGTCACCAGGACCCGACCTTCCTACAGGGGAGAGGGGGGCACTAGCAAAGATATCCTCTGTACTCAACTGATAGAAATGCCAAAGTTGAGAATAATTGGGGAAGGAGATACAGATTAATGAGTTTTTAACGAAGCTGAGGTTCGTTATGAGGATCAGGTGCATTCCAGGGTGGGGGGCTCATCAGTTTGGGGTATCACAGGTCACAAACAAACTGAGGTCAACAAGCCTCCTCCACAAAAAAGGGGGAAAGTATTAGTCAAGAACTTTGTTAACAAGTATCACACCTTTAACGTTATACTGAGATGACATCTGACACTTGTTTCTACAAATTGACAATGATCAAGAAAAATTAAGATTTTACACCTGAGTTTCCACACTGTATCATAATCTTGTAATCTTTCTTTGGCAACACCAGCCTTAAATTTTACAGATGTATGCCTGAATGCATAAATTAAGAACTCACACTTATCATGCCTCCACCCCTCTCATTGTTATCAGATGGTACAGCCCTATCAGAATGACATGCCCTAATATAGGCAAGGATAACGGATTCTCCATGGGCAGAAACCACCAACAAACAGGGCAAAACTTTGAACAGGAAAATTTATGACCAGACACTTCAACAGTAATTACTCCATCAGAGCTACATTACAGACTTCCATGGGAACTGTGCAGGCCTGGGTTAGTGCAACATGACTCTACTCTGAGTTATTAGCACATAAATCACATGGATTAATTGAAAATAAATCAGAATTGAAAAGTGATTTGCCTGGTGAAATGTAGATGCCACTAGACCTCACACATGCCTGGTTGTTCTCATGGGGGGGGGGGGGGGTGTAACACCTGATACTCTTGTGGTAAAAAGTTTTCTACCCATGTTGTCAGCAAAGAATTTGTTTTTAAAGTCAAACCGCATACAAAAACACACACACACACACACACACACACAAAATAAAGACTGAATGAAACCCTTCCTTGAAGGGAAGCGTAACTTCTTGTTAGACATAATTAAGGTAACCTAACAATTCCTGAAACTAAAAAAAGTAAAATAAGACAACCTTCTTTCACACCATTTTGCATAACAGAAAGAGAAAAAAATGCCATCACAGTAGAAACTTTAAAACTCAATCTCAATCTAAAGCACAGAAACTTTTTTCTCATAAATTCTAATGACCTTGCCCATCCCCTATAACCTTGACTATATCCCCCTCCCTCTACCTGTGTTCCCAGGGTCCTTTGTGTATCACCCTCCTCACAGTTTGCTGATACAGCAGTAAAACTGCAAGCAAACCGGCCAGGAAGGTTCACAATTCCCTGTCAAAACCCTACACAAACAGCACATAAAGTTATGATAAACAGAACAACCACAACACAGTGTTTGGGGAGGAAAGAGCAAAGGCTATAAACTAGTCTGAGCTAATGTTTCACCTAGCCCGCATATCCTTCTCAAAATTACCTGCTGTAACAGTTACATCAACTCTCACAATTCCACTGGATGCCATAATACAACCACATGAGAAAAGATACATGAATGCAAAGTGATTTAAGGAGATGTACCAATACCCTGAGGTAGGTTAAAACAATGTTACGCTTCAGATATTAATTGTACAACAAGAGAATCTTGAGAAGGCCTCTATAACAATGTTTTTTTAAGTGGCGGAATTATTGCATCAGGTGTAATTATGAGAGTTGATGTCAATAACCATGACCTAATATTAGTAATAATGCAATATCTTTGTCTGCAGTACTGTAAAGGTTGTAAAGCAGCATAGGTAAGGGGGAGAAGCCTGCCATCTCAGATTGCCATGTCTATTCAGATCTTTAGTCTTGACAAACATCATCCTTGACAGGTCTAGGTCACTGCTTGTCATCATCATACAGTACATCTTTTATCTCCAGATCTGTCTGTCTGGTGTCTGCTTTCTGCTGTCCTCTCCCTTATCTCCCCCATCTTGTGTCCCTTTTATTTCCTACTCTTGGTACAATATTTGCCTCCCCCTCCCACAAATGCATCTGCAGTGTGGAGACAGATGCTGGAAACCACACAGAAACAAGAGTCCAGAAAGTCCACCATTGTTCTAGTTGTTGGTGCTGAGGCTTGGTAATGACAAGACAAGCACTAAGCCCCGCTACTGTGATCGGCTTGTGTTTACAGTGCAGTCATCAGCCACTGTTTTGGCTGACATCCCAGACATGTACAGAGGATTGTGTTCTTCTGCAGAGGTTCCATGGAAATCCCCGCTTCCTCCCCGTACACACCCGGTCCGTCATAACAACGGCGCGAGGTGGGGTGACGTGCAAAAGTTCATCGCTGTTGCTCAAACAAAACCCAACGTTTTGTTCCGCCAGAATGCGTGAACCTTGGAAAATGCAGCTCCTTCCTGGCATTTGAAGCAGAAGTTTTTAGCTCTTAATGGAACAATGCGAGGGGCGAGAACTCAACCACAAATCAGAGTACCAACAGACAGTGTGGGAACTGTGCCGTACATGCATGAGGAGGGGGGGTGGGACTATTCAGTATTTACAGTAGAGGCTTGATGAGGTACTTTGGCCCGTGTCCCAGACTGGGGGCCACTTCAGTCTGTCTGGGTCTGCTGGCCCAAATGGAGGGTCCATGTGGTAGAACTGGCCCATTGCCAGAGACTGAGGGGGGTGTGTGAGTGCTAAATGCTTAGGTATACCTTTTGTTGTGTCACATCCAACATCATACAAATGTAGTTGGCCAGAATTTTTTGGCTCTATCAATATGAGTCCAAACCTGAACCTGGACCTAATGCATTGTCTGTGAAAACTTGTGAATGGGTGCTACTCAAAACAATTGTCCAATTTCTACAAGGAATCTATTTGGTGTGTGTGACTGCTTAATCAGTTAATGCTTGGGTCCCTTTGCTTCTTATATCAGCCAAGACAGGAATACCTTTTGTTGTGTCACCTCCAACAGTATAGTTGGCCTGAAATTTTTTTGAGCTATAAATATTCTAGCGTTCCTGGAAAGAAACACAAACTTAATAAAGTAAGTTTCTCATTGGTAGAAATAACAATAAACGCTACTCTACTTTACTGTTATTTTCATGAACCGATATAAGCACCAAAAGGTGAAACCCCTGGCAATATGATCTGGTCAGTTTCTACTTGGTCTGGAAGTCAGTCAACTGATTTTCTTCAGGTCAATTCTTCTTTTGGACTGGCCCAACAAGAAAAAAAAAAATTTTGTACCCACCCCTACTGTCACGGAAGGCAAACATGTGACTACAGGAAGGGCGCTAAGAATCAAAACCATGCACAGGATGTCCTGAAGGATGCCGAGACATCTTGGACCGGTGTTAAGTGACTTTGTCTGTCGTGTCAGACACACTTACCACAGCGAAACGTCAACAGAAGAATTGTGGCTCAGCCGTTTAAGACAGGACAGTCTGTTGGCTAGAAGTACGCTATGAACCGCACATACAGCCAACACTACTACAGGAAATAAACTAAAAAGTCAAATTACCTTTAGCCTGAATTCCAGACCCCCATTCCGCTCTCAATTATATGTATTGTAGAGGGTCTATATAAGAGTTGTCTGTCTAAAGTGGGCCTCAGTTGGCCTGTGTAGGCCCTGAAAACAGTCTGGCATCCTGGCTAAAACACCCTTTACAGTTCCCTTTCATTTCATTCCTATAAGGTCACACCAATTTAATTTCCTGCTTCTTCAGATTCTTGGACTTGCTAGTCCAGTGCACATTTATGGCACCAATACTATAGATTAATAATTTCCTTCTCTACAATTTTTTTTCTATTTAACAATACATTAATGATTTATATTGATTGGACAACCACACAAACATTTCAAGTTTGACTCAGATTTCAGACTCAAGTTATGACCCTTTCAAAACAGTCTTGGGTGCAGGTTTAGAACCTGTCCTATCGTTTGAAAAAAAATACAGATATTTCACGAAATTGTCTTCCGGGAGGGGTCCCGTTAAACAGCCTCATTGGTACCTACTGGCTGGCAAATACACCACATGATTATTATTATTATCATTAGTCACTGAATAGCTACAATGATGACTGAATAGCTACAGCTAAATTCTTATAACATGCACAATGTAACATTGGGTGATCAAAAGATGATTGTCCAGTGTTCAACTGTATGATGTCTGAAGTATTTCAAACCCAAACACACTGTGAATGTGCGATATCACTTTATCAAGAGCCGGGTGCTGTGATGGAGAAATCAGAGCAAAGTTCAGGATCAACTCAGCTATGTGTCCCTTTGACCTTGAGAAATGGTTCCGCAATGAAGCACGACAGAAGGTCGGCTGTCTGCGGGGCTGTCAATCATCAAAAATTACAGAACGCAAAAACCCAGGCGCCGGGGAATGTACTGCCTTTTGTACAAGGGCACGTCTGGGCTTTATAGAATAACAAGGAACAAATAGAGTAAGACTTGATGAAAAACTTCACATACCATATAGGATGGATGGTTCAAGTTTCTTTTGAGCCACTGTGAAGTTTATTTACTTGTCATGTTTATGAAGTCTACACTCTTCCCACAACCTGAACTGTCAAGATGGTAGTGTTCATGACCATTAACTTACCACCAAGTACTCAAAGTGAGAAAAATAAAACTTTTCAAGCTTTACGTGTCCACCTTAAAATTAGACTTGTATTTTTCCAATCAAGACCATTATTAGTACCACACAATATCTACACTACTCCTCCATACTGTTTGACATCCATAATAAATAAAAAGAATGCATCAAGGTCATTAGAAATATCACAAGAGTGCTGTTGAGAGGAAGACAGTTGTTCCAAAAAAGTTTTCTCCTGCCAAAGTTCCCATCTTTGCAGCTATCCATATTAGCGATCATGTGAGCCAACCAATAAAATAAACACGATAAACAAACAAACAGTACAAGGCGGTTAACCGCAGACAAGTTGGGTGGTTTATCACAGATTTTCTTATCACCAGTGACCCGAGTTATGTGAAGGGTGAGGTTGGGGTAACCCGATGACATCACTGTCTGGAATGTGACCTGATTGGCTGGCTGCCATGTGACCTCATCCTCACCCTTCTATCCCATGAGGCATCATCAGTAAGTATTGGCAATAGCGGAAAACTGATAAAGCTCTTTTTTCTTATTCCAACAATCCTTCAACTTTCGTCTGTAATTTCTAAATAAAAGATTTAATAAAAAAAATGACTTAACAGATCATTCTATAAATGACTTGTTTGGCCTTGGTCAACTGGAGTATTTCAAACAATATTTTCAACCTCTGAAGGAATTTCCTATAGGCCAAATTCCAACATTTTGCATGTCAGAAAAATGTTCCATTCAAATTCAAAGTATCATCAATTGACCCTTTCCGCATCAGAATGGTTACAGATGGCAAGTAAAATATGTGTGTCAACATTCAGTCAGCTGCAATGTTGTGTGTCTGTCTATCATTTTGGATCCTACAGTGTCTTCCTGACCTTTCTTTCCTTTTTTCTTTTAAGATTCGCTTCCCCTAACTTCTGATTTCGATTTCCTTCAGACTTTTCTTCCTTACAAGAATCTCTTTTATCACCTTATATCTACATGACTATTTGACATCTTTGACATTTTCTTTGTATGTCTCCCTTCCTTTCACTAGAGATGTCACGGTGTCTTCCTGACAATTTTGTTTCCTCAACCTGTATCTCTCTTTCAGTCAGCTAGATTTCACACAGGCCTTCTTCTGTGTGTCCTTTCTTCCAGTTAGGACATCATGGTGTCTTCCCTACAATTTATAACCCCCCTACAGCAAGGGGCAAACCCAGGACACTCCACTGTCCATTTGATGATGGAGCGTGTCTACAGCTGCAGCCAAAGCATTCGTTATGGGGCCTTCTCTAATGGGCACTTCCACAGACAACACTGACCTAAATATGCCCCTCAACCTCTCACACAAACAACTTCACTAATACTGTTTGCTTTAGAGCAACAGTACATCTTAAAACACATGTATTTCCTAACACAGTAGCAGAAACTGAGACTTCAGAGATTCATGTCACCACATTAAGATCAATCTGAGCTTCATTTAGTCTACTCAGAAAGCCTTTCTTACTTTTATTTTTCAATTCTTGTACCAACTGTTGTTACTCGTACCTCTTTGAGTGGGCTGACTACTTTCTCTTCGCAGCTAGGGCATGAATTGTGAGGGGTTTAAAATAGGCTGGATCACCATTGGTTTTGAACTACAAACAGATGGATAGACTCTTTTCAATAAGTGCAGTGGATTTTTTAAAGTGCTCGAGGTGTGGCTCTCCTCAAACATGGGACCTTCATTTCTTTTAAGTCCTATCCAAAAGTACTCATTTCCACCTGAGTGAAGTGAGGCAAATCTCATAAACTGCCATTCAAAAAGGCACTAGATCGGTTGCCATTCCTGTACAAAACGTTGTTACTTATTCTTCAGCCCTCTGTATTGAACAAGGTAATGAATTTGTTGCTGCCTCACTTAGTCTAAACAAAGGGCCTTTTCTTTTCACTTCCATCATATCTTTCAAGTTTGAGAAATCTCAAACTGTCTCGATATCCATGAATTGTTGCTGCCTCACCAAGTCTAAACAAAACTCCTCTATTTCTTCACTTGCTTTCATCTCTCAATTCTGAGAAATCTAAACCGCCTCTCAGAGGGTCTGCATGGGGGGTCCTGACAACGATTTACACTAAATTCAGAATGGCTGACTACGCTTAACGTTAAATTCACGAAGGCTACCAACGCTTTACGCTTCATCCCATTACGGATTACGTAAAATAAAATAGCTTCCCTACGTATCACGGGAAATTAAAAAGACCTGCCTACGCTTTACGGAAAAGAGCATGTAGACCCTCCTCCCTCTCTGACTGCACCCTGCTAGGCAGGAGGCCTGGCTGCTATCACTCAGGGTGAAGCTGTTATTTACACCCAGAGAAAACTGCCTTGATGCTTGGCCATGAATCATGGTACTCAAGGAACCTTTTGTTCCAGCCCCAAGGAGAAAGAGCTCCTTAGAAGGCTGCTGTCACCAGGAGGCACCTCAAGACACCAGGTCTGTAACCGGAGATGGAGAAATAAGGCTGGTCTGGGGAAGGACTGAGTTGGAAAGGTTTTTTTCAGCCAGGTTGCACAAGTGGCAACCTAAGTCAGGTTGTGACATCAACATTTCAACTTCAATTTGCCCCACTTCCAAGTTATTAGGTTCTTCAAATCAGCTACTTATCCATGTAATGGTACCTTTCCTTTTTAGTTACATTTAACTACTTTTAAAGAAAGAAAGACAAAGCTTATGCACATAGGTGGGGGAAAAGTGGTGTTCCAAGTACAAAATTTCAGGTTGTGCAATGCGCTACCTGGGTTGCGCCACTTAGAGCAAAATGTGGTTGCATCATTACCAAGTGTGCAAGTGGGTACTTTGAGCACTGCTTTTTGTTCATTGCTAAGTAAACAGAAACTGCTATTCGAAGAATGAAGATCACTTGCATATGTCGATCTCAACTAATTTAGCAGCTTCCACATGTCGATCTTAAGTAATTTAGCATATTCAAGAAATATATGAGAAGCAAAGGGTCTGTTTCTGGCATGAGCAATAACCAGCTAGTCCCTCCCCCCTTGCTTTTCCTTAGTGCATGATGACCTTGGAATACGACACCACATTAACCTACCATGATTGACTACCACTATCAAATAAAACGAAGGAACAAGGTTATCAGAAATATCATGTAAGACTAAGAGTATACTTCTTAACAGCTTTCCTTTTATCACAGACTTTTACCAGTTTGGCAGCCTAGTGCTGCAAGCCAACCAGCCAAACCAATAAAGTAAGTAAAACATGATATAAAAACAAACAGTACAAGACAGTAAAACACAGACAAGCCTGTGGTTTATCATAGGAGATGACCTTGGCATCTACAAAGCTTCCCTGCCCCCTCCCCCTTCTGGGTGGCAAACCAGCCAGTGCCCCTACACCAGGGCTGTCTCTAGCCTGATTAAATCTTGCTTATAGCAGCCCGCCAAACATCAGTTACAGCCCTGGACAGCAGAGTCTTGTGTTACACAGACTAGGCTGTCTCCAGCTTCAAGTTTTTGTCCATCCCTTCATGTCTGGCAATCTACAAATTACAATGTAACAGTGTTGTAACAGTTGAATTTCGTTGTCATTTTAAGCCATGCCATTTGCATAAATTTCATGTCACAAAGTACAGACTTTTTGAAAGATACAGTGAAATTTCTGTCTGTCCCAAAGAAGAGATTTCCATCCTGGAGACAGCCCACAAACCCCACAAACCCTGTCTGCCACAGAAGAGGGACTGCATGGGGGGTCCCGACAACGATTTACCTTGAATTTAGAAGAACCCCCTACGTGTTACGCTAAATCAAGGAAGGCAATTACGCTAGATTTGCTCGCCTCGCTACGAATTACGTAGATAAGATGGTTTTCCCTACAATTTAAGGGAAATAAAAATAAGCTGCCTACGCCTTACGAAAAGAGCATGCAGACCCTCACAGAAAGACGCGGCAGGTTTTTAATAACCTGCGGACCACCCCAGCCAGCCAGCGGGCTGTAGGTGTAATTCAGCAGGATAGCCTGGTGTGGGGGAGGGCGCAGGATTTAGAGCATATCTAACACAGCCTCCACCTCTGACCTCTAGAACTAGGTTCCTCTGATCATGAACTACATACGTCTTCGCCAGTCACATTCTACACTAACTATAGGATAACTCGTGATAGTACTGTTACCTATAAACTTTCTTTCCACACACTGATCTACACAGATCAAATGTTCAATGGCCACTGATGCCTTCTTCAGGATCAATGCTACCAACACAGATGAGCTTCCATGAGCAATTTGACGACTCATCATGTTTGGCAATGAAACAAAGTAAAAAGAGATCACGGCGACCTTGAACCAGTTGAGCTCAAACTCCATGAACAGCTGGGCAGAGGATATGTTGGATGAGCGACAACAGGTGGGATTCAAACTCACAACCTCTCAATCCAGGGTCACTAGACTATGCACACTACTAGCCACTTATCAATTATCTTCCCCCCACCTATGGAAAATCGACATGGCTTGCCTCAGTCTTAAATTTTTTTCTTATAGGAAAGGCATCCAGAGACTCCCAAGTAACCTTCAACTTCAAGGGCTTAAAAACATCAAACACACAAAAGTTACAAGCAGAAATATCTGCAATCTGATAAAGTTAAAAACATACCATAAAAACGTAGTGATAAAGCGGGCTTGACTTGAAGTTTAAGTGTCAAAAATGGCAGGTGGTCCTTCTGATCTTGAAAACAACATAATGTTTGTGGAGCAAATCAAATAAAGTTTCACCCAAAATTAGATCCTGGATACCTATTTTGGTCCATCTTATCATAGAAACACAAACTCAGGAGTCGGTCTTAAAAAGTATAAGGAAAACAATAACAATATCCTCCTTAGGTCTGACATTGAACTAGGAGATAAGGGCCATTATCTGTTAAACTTTGACCTACAAACCATTCAGGATGACATTGAAAAATACTGTGGATGACCTTGGAAGTGCCAACAATGACCTTGGCAATACTAACAATGTGCTCCTTGTATCAGACACTTAAAGTGAGACTTAAATAGCAGGTACATTTCTAATCTGACTTAACGACGACAGGGAGTTTTTTACCTTTATGACCACTTACATGTAAGTCCTGCCTGGAACAAATTATCGCTCCTCCACTTCACTTTGGAAAAACATAGCAGCAGATTAGCAACCACAGATTACAGGTATGCAACCGACCAATGCCCCTCCCAAAAAAAGTTTGTAGAAGTTCATAAAAGAAATAGCAAAACTAGCCACATCCAAAGACAATTCAATTTCTACAACTGGATAAAAACAGATTTACTCCTGGACGTTTCAGTGACATCCATCACACTTCTTCAGTGTCACTAGAATGAACTGGCAGAACAATTCAATAAAAGTACAGCTAACTCGAAACGTCCGGAAGTTCATCTCATTTTTATTAATCCAGTTGTAGAGATTGAATTGTATGTGCATATTTTCTACCTGTATGTATAACCTTCATTTAAAAAATTCTCTAGTGCTTCTAGAAATTCTGGTGTGAAGTTCACTGATGTTAGAAAGCCCCCTCATAAATTTTAACCCCACCTCTGCTGGGGGTCTCTTCATGACACAAAAATCTGTATCAGTTGTGACATATGCATGACCTGGCTGGAGGAACGTTAACTGAAAGCCTGATTAGAATCTGATGGTCAGGCTCTGTGCAGATCTATGACAACCTGAGAAAGTTCAGCCCTTCCACTCCAGCTGTCAATCATCCTGTCAATCATCCTATCCTGGGGCAGAGAACCATATATGGAAGAAAGATATTTAGGAAGACATTAGGAAAGCATAGACCAAATGAAAAGAAGGAAGGAAGAAAGGAAAGACAAGAGGAAGAGAGAGAAAAAGATGGAGAAAGAAAATAATTGACTTCTAATAGGTTCTAAATCTGTATCAAATGACCTTTCACACTTAACATAGGAAAACATGGAGATGGAAGTGAGGAAGGAAGGAAGAAGAGACGAAAACAACAGAATGAGGAAAAAGAACCAGTATTAGTTACTATAACCACCCTTCAGTGTAACACACCAGCTTCACAGGCATGCAGTGGCAGCTGGTTATACTACATTGCAGGACCTGTCACTCCTAACTTCTTCACATGCAATCTCTGTTTCAAAAAGCACTTGAGAGAGATGTCTGTCAGTCCAGCAAGGATGAAATCCATCCTTCTGTAACCTGACTGCCCTGCCTTCTGGCACTGGCTACATTTCCCCCCACAAATCATTCTAACAGAAGTATAACTACAAAGCAGGGTTGTCTCCACCTGCACACGGCCCTCCCTCCCAGGACAGAAATTTGCCTGTTGGGATGGAAACAATACTACCCCATAAATCGTCTCAAAAATTTGAACTTCACAACATGAAACTATTGAGAATCTATTTTCATATGCTTAAAATGACACGTTCAACAAGGAAAAACAACAACATGGGTTCCCAAACAATGAGTGAGATGGAAAAAAATTCAAAGCTGGACACAGCCCTGATTTTGAAGCCTACTGTGTTTACTGTTTATTCTCAAGCACTGGGGCCATAAAGACAAACAATGTGTACATTTAAAAATACAATTACTTTAAAGAGAGGATCTTAACTGTATCTCATGGTCTGTGAATGTCGTAACAGTAGTTCTTCCAGAACCTACTCGCAGTGACAAAGTCTAAGTATAATAGAAGATGATGACAGTAATGTGTCTGCAGTGATGAGTCGGTGGTTTGAGTTAGTCCGTAGTTTGGCAGACACAGGCCACAGCCCACCCACCGCCCTCCACACAAATGCAACCGTCTTCACAACTGTCCCGTTCTCACTTATGCCTCTCAGATGCAATTCTCTCCTTGACTTGGTTTCCTTGGCCTGCAGCCATCTTACACTGTGGCTTTCAAGTTGGATACTTTAGTAACAGCTGTGCGATATGGGGATCAAAGTGAACACAGTGCTATACAGAAGCCTTTGCTTGTCTACTTTTGCAATGTGATGGAAATGTTACTGTGTAACCTTCAAACAGATCTGATACAATCTGTGAAAAGAAAAGAAAACAGAACTGGGCTCAAAAGACTTTTCTTTTCTTTTCTGGTTCCGCGATGTGACTCCTAATGCCAAACCTTTTTATAGCATAGAAAATTGGCTGACATCACTACTTCATTTGGCCAAACTGTTTTCACTTTAGACTGTACCACAAGTTCATGACTCACGGGGGACTAAAGTCTTGTTTGTGGTTTGTTTGTCTGCATATATATGTCTGTCTGTCTGTCTGTCTGTCTGTCTAGTGGATAATAAAAAAAGCCCCAAATTTTCAATTATGAGCGGGCTCATGTTCGTTAGTCTGTGTTACACAAACTCTGCTGTCCAGGGCTGTAACTCCTTCTAGGAGGCTGGCGGGTGTGGGGCGGGCTGCTATAAGCGAGATTAAATCAGGCTACATGTTCATTAGTGTCTCAGGAAACCAAACAGCCCCCACAAACTGGTAACGACCATCTTTAGAAAGGTCACAGATCTGTTCTCATTTCTGTAAATGTCTAAGACTAACTGGAACATGCAGACTGCAGCTCTGGCTGCTTCTTCTCCTTCCAGATGTGCACCACATGCCTGTCCATGTGCCACTTTACGTGCACTTAAGTCTGACCACACCAGCCACCTGACAGGTGTGCGAGTCCCCCTCCTGTCCTGAAGCCCAACTGTGCCCCCCTCCCCCCTGCTGCCGCTACCCCTAAGTATGACCTTTTTTCTTAGAATGATCTTCACTCATATTTGAAATCTTTAAAAAGTGATCCAAACCTAAACATGAACACAGTTACGTCCTTCTTGGAAGGATGCAAAAGGTACAAACTCTCACAGCCAAATCTTTGCTAAATTTCTGAACAGCATGAGTCTTCAAAGTTCAATATTGTAAGAAAGGAGTAGAAACAGTCTCTTGGCTACCAGGATTCGAACAATGCCAAAAGCTCATTTGAAGCCGTTGGCGTCGTCAGTTTGGCAGTGCATGAACCCCATTATTACACTATTTGATGAAATCTGTGAAACCCGGTTCGAATTTGAACCTGAACCAGATCTTTTTTTAGGGGGTTCTCTCAGAAAGTATAAACCGGTTACCATGACAACCAAATATTATGTGAGCTTTCTGATCACCGTCTGCACAATTTGATGACTTATTTCTACCAAACCAAGACGAAAGAGCAACATTTAAAAGAACACGTGCACCGGGAAAGAGTTAATTAAAATCCTAGCGGCGCCATCCCACGTCCCCTTCCTGCTACATTGTGTTGCCCCTGGTTACCATCACAGCTGACTCCACAGCCCCTAACCCGAGGTCAGTGACCCCAGCACAGCTGTGTGGATAAAGTTTGCATTACTGCACTTTATAGCACACATCCACATGTACACAAGGCCAATGGGTTGCCAGTGGCTTTGAACTGCATTACTGTACTACATACCGGGCACATCACATACCATACATTGTGTACACGAGATCTACCCACAAGTACATGCTAGAAGTGTGTTAAGAAGCTACACTATTTCACTTGTCTTAGGAGTACACCAAAACTTTATTGTATGTTTATGTGTAAACACAGGACCTCCATTAAATCATGTCCTATCAAAGTGACATCGCCAACAGAGGCTTGGTTCTGATTTCATCTGAGTGAAGTGAGAAAATGTTTGTAAAGTGCCTTTCCGAGGGCAAAAGGTGGACTTGAACCCAGGCTTAGACTTGAACTTTGGCTTTAAGGCAAACACCCTGCCGTGATGCAATGTCACAAATGTGTGTGTATGTGTTTGTGTGTGTGTGTATGTCTATGTTTGTGTGTCAGTATATATACGTCAGTGTGTGTGTGTGTGTGTGCGCGAGTGTTTGTGTATGTGTCTATGTGTGCATGTGTCTGTGTGCATGTGCGTGTGTGTGTGTGTTTGTGTGTGCATGTGCATGAATGTGTACGAATTTGCGATTCTCAACACGTACAATAAAACATTCCCAAGCATCCCCCAGTGCATTTTTTCATCTATGAGACTGAAAGCAATAAAGGTCGCAACGTAATATGGGTAAGGGGGTGAAGTCTGCCATCTCTGATTGCCATGTTACAGGTTGTATACAGCACACCTGACCCCAGGTAAGTACCCAGGTCTGTCCATAAACTGGTCATGTCACAGCTCCAAACACTGGAAGTCCGCACAATGGACCAGCCACTGTGTGATTGGAGGGGACTGCAGGGAGAGTTTGGTTTGGCTGAGGGCCAAGTCTGGAGAAGGAGTTTTCCAGTGGCTGGTGGTAGACAGGTCTCCAACTTACTGGCCATGGCCCAACAATCTTCAATAGGGAGGGTCTGCATGGGAGACAAGGGTCTCCAACATTGAGAGGGTCTGTATGGGGGTGGACAAGTCTCCAACACTCGCATGGGTCTGCATGGGGGAAGACAGGTCTCCAACTTACTGGCCATCTCCTAACAATGGGGAGGGTCTGTATGGGGGAAACAGGTCTTCACTCACTGGCCCTCACCCAACAATGGGGAGGGTCTGTATGGGGGGAGGCAAGGTCTACAAGTCACTGGCCATGGCCCAACAATGGGGATGGTTCACATGGGGGGGAGACAAGTCTCCAATTCCCTGAACCAGGCCTAATACTGGGCTGAATAGGGAGGGTCTGCAAGAGGGGTTCAAAGAGCAATGTACACTGAATTCAGAAGCTGTACACTACAGCTGTACACTACAAATGAAGCAAGGCAATTACACAAAATTCAGTCACCCCACCAAAAGTTGCAAGAACAATACGGCTTCCCCTACGAATTATAGGAAATCAAAATATGCTGCCTATACAAGTTGGAAAACGGGAATGCCCTTCTGTTAGGAACAGGACATTTTAAAAAATTCAACAGGAGGGTGGGCCCAATCAGATTTCTGTGGGCCTATATTCAATTAAACCTGCTTCCTGTCCTTTGTAATCAGATCTTATCCTTATCTCTTTTGATGTCCTTCAAAAAAATCTTTCGACGATTAAGATTCAAAAGTAAGGAACTGACTTACTGAATAGGACCCTCAGCATCTTAATTCGTATAATCCAGTATCATATAGTACATGTTTATTTCTTAGCAAAGTTTTGTTGTTTACAAAACCAATACTACAATGAAACTTGTCAAAAACCCTTTTCCCAGTCCTGACCATTCCCCAAGTCCAGACCTTTTCCCACAGATAGAGTTTCAGGCATGGCCAGTACTGCTGCAGTCTGGTCTGTCCTGTGCCCAGATTGGTTCCAGAGATTCTCTCCTCACTTTGTCTCTAACCTGTAAGGCCTCTTGAAGTATACAATTTGCCTCTCAGAATTAGCGAAAATTTGTCTGTGGGCTCAAAATAGTAAACATTAAATTTTCTATTTTCTGCATATATCATGAGAGCCTGTAATTCGGATTGTAAGTGGATTACACAGTCAAATCTGTACCAACCTGTACCAGTGACCACCTCTATATAAAGCCCATCTAGACGATGTAGCATGTAGCAATGTAGCCTAACAATATTTTTCCCATTGACACAAGCATCAGAATCCCATCGACCACCTGTCCACATAAACCAGATGTCTCCTTGAGCAGGTTTGACTGTACTGATTCTTTTCCTGCAATATTCAAGCATTTCCTGCATAATCATATTATGCCAGATTGAAGGCAGGTATTTCTGGTCTTGTACATTGTTGTCAACACGTGTATAAAAGAAGCTGTATTATAATACAAGCAAAATCAAGATCTCATATTAAATACATGTATGGCATTTTTCAGTTTTCGAGACAGCCAGAAAGCAAGGATGTAATAATAATCATGTATGGCTGAAGACCAGAGGAAAGGGCGTTGCACTATGAAGTATGATGATCTATTCTTGTTGGTGGGAGTATTTTTAGCCTGAAGCTTTTGAAACATAAACCTTCCTACAGAGTCTAGGAGCTAAACCATGAGGGCGTGTGACTCTCCTGACACTGGGGCTGGGGCTGGCTGCAGAGTCATAATATTTACACAAGAATAATTCCCTCAGGAGCACTTCTAACCCTCGCACATTCAGGGCCAATTACAATGGCTGGAGGTGTTAAATAAATTTGTTATAGAAGGTTTCAGCTTCTTTTTGGAGGGATTGAAACAACAGCTGCAGTTTAGGATGGATGCTGGGGCTAGGAGTGAACCAGTCACTTTGTAGGCCATATTCCTGATTAGCCTGGCATCAAGACGTATTATAGCTCTCTAGTCTTTTCTGTTCTCTTCGCAAATAATTATTTATGGAGAGGACAGAAGAGACTCGGGAGCTATAATATGGCTGGGTAACAGGCTAATTCCTGATGGCAGCAATAAACGTCATACAGGGGGCAAGTGTACAATCACTATGGCAACCTGTGTGAGGTGCATGCATATTGTGTCCTGTTGTCATGGTAACGCGTACCCTGCTTTCCCCAGGTTTCCCCACTTTTTCGACCCTGCAAAGAGTCATAATATCACATATAGATGTACATTGAAGATGAAGATATGGACATTACAAGAACATCATTCTACAGTACTCAAATTAAAATAATCGAGCCAAGCCAAAAGATAGAATTATGATACCACACCAGAGTAGACAATTCCATTAGCCCTATTGGGCAAGCATATGTCCTAACTTTCTTGCCTACAGGTGTAAAAAAGCGTACGTAACTCGGGTTGTTGAGGTAAATGGCAGTGGAAGGAGAAGGATGGGGTCCACCTTCCAATACCTTCCTAGACATGGCCTCTCAAAAATGGCTATGGGACCTCCTTTACCTTCTACCACATGCTGTGCTGTATTAAAAATTGTTAGAGCCTCTCTTTCAGATGCGAAATTTAACTTGTAGACAAATCTGCATGTGTCAGTATCTGTGGTATGGTCAGCGGAACGTGGGTACATCCCAACCCTGTCACTCACCCACGTGGGGAGGAGCCTGGCATCTCAGCACTGCTAGCACACCCACGTGGGAAATACTACAACCCAGGGGCAAATGGCAGAAATCACAACCATGTCACACCCACAGAGGAGCGGCTCTTCAGAAGGAAACATTCAGATATAGATTTTCAGCATACAATAACACTCAGGAGTATAAATAAATTATGTTTTTAAAACATTTCACATAGAGATGGTAGACCAAAGAAATCTCAGTTGAGTGTGTCAGGAAGGACAGCATAGACAGAGCTGCTTGAAAGCATAGTATGAAGTCTTTTTGACTGCTGCCTACCCCCATGTCAGGGTCCCTTTCAGCAAAACAATCAAACACTGTATAGATCTACTACTGAATTAAAATTTTAACTGATCTGGGTCCATCATTAATAAGAGTACAGAATAAAACATTAAAAAGTTGGAAAGCAGAATCGTGGCATTTTGTTTTGTCTTGCCAGCAGGCCTAGCCCTTTGTAATAGCCACAAGCTACTTGTGCAGTCCTGGTCGTATGTGCTTCACAGCCATAAACAAATAAATAAATGAGCATATAAATCCCATTGCTAATCTCACTCTGCTATGGAATCAACTTAGGCTCAATCTACACACAGTTTTTACCGATATTTGTGGAGATGTCGGGAGGGATCTAGAACGTAGGGGCCGGACACCCATGGCGCTTGCAGTCATAAACATATAGCGCGATTTTCCAAATGGCATTATATGCTAATGAGCCTTCCCGAAGTCGGGAAGCATCTACACGCGCGCAAAGCTGTCGGGGACCCCTGCTAAGCTATCAGTAAGCTATCGTACGAATGGTCCGGACCTTTCGGTAGAAATTTTCCCGATATCTTGACGGCGATATTGCAGTTCCATCTAGACGCTGAAAAAAAGCTGTCGGCAAGAGGTTGTTGTCTCGCCGATATCGGGAAAAACCGTGTATAGATCGTGCCTGACTCCCAAAAACGCAGCTGTCCAACCAATAAGACATTAGACATAACTTTTCATGGGTATGTTTTTATTTTGATAAGCATGTCTCCAGTTTGACGGCAATGTTTTGTGTGGACATGATCTGCCCATATCCCTGTAGTGTGGATACATGTATCATTGCTGGACTGTGTTTTGTGTAGATACATGTATCATTGCTGGACTGTATACACACATATAGAGTTGTAGTGTGGATACATGTATCATTGCTGGATAGTGTGTAGTGTGGATACATGTATCATTGCTGGCCTGTGTAGTGTGTGTAGTGTGGATACATGTATCATTGCTGGCCTGTACACACACATGTACAGCCTGATAGGGTCACAGCCCCAGTGAAGGATAATGGTGGTGTGAGTGCCCTACAGAAACAGGCACCCAGCCTAAATGGGCCCTGTGTTTACAGTCAGGCCTTGTCCAAACTTCTGCCAGTGTCGCTGGTGAGCCCACACAAGAGGAAGGAGCCAATGATGACAGCAATGGAGAGCCTAAGGAGGCTGAGATCTGTACTTTCCTTGTCATTATGTTATTTCAGACCACGTAAAAAGGACAAAACAAATACATGAGAGGATACATAAATACTTTAGCTCTTTATCAATGGAAAATGGAAGATAATATTTAACTCCATTTCCTGCAATTGTCAGTGATTCGTCAAAGGAAAGGACTTGAAAATACTCGAAAACTCATAAAAACTTCATTTTCAAAATGGAGGCATCAAATTTCATACAAAAAGTTGGTAGTTTCATCTTTCGAAAAAACAAAATCTTCCCTGTCTTCGGACAGACCACTTGGATTTCCTGACCATCAGTACACATACTGACCTCATTGGTTGCTACTGTATTACCGGGTTACTTGCAATCAGCAACTGGGGCCAGAACTTGTAATAAAGTTTGCCAAAGAGACAAAGAGGACAGAGACACCACACACACACACATACAGACCTAGTGGTAGTCTTTATCCCATTAGTTTCCCTGGTTATCCTACTGAAGCTACAAACCTGTCACTGGATACAGCACTAATGACTGTGGTGGGTGGTCACTCAGCACACTACTGACTGATTCAAGGTCCCCATCCTTTGAGGTTGTGCATGGGGGGATCCCAACAACACGGTGAGAGGTAGTCACTGCGAGCACTACTGACTGATTCAGGGTCCCCATCCTTTGAGGTTGTGCATGGGGGGATCCCAAAATTCTGTATTGGGTGTTCACTAAGTACACTACTGAATCCCTGTCTCTGAGGTTCTGCATGGGGGGATCTCAACAACGCTGTGATAGGTGGCCACTGAGTGCACTACTGACGGATTCAGGGTCCCCATCTCTGAGGACCTGCATGGGGGGATCCAAACAATTCTGTAATAGATTGCCACAGAGGACCTTTTGTCTCTCAAGCCTTTTCCTATATCAAAAACTTGACCTTTTTTCAGCATAGCAGAAAAGTTGGAAATGGCCACCCCACCCAGAGTGACCCCTTCACTGGGCTGCCCAGGCTGGCCATGAGGGGAGGGAAAACTCAGTGGTTGTTTTGTCTGCAGCCAGTAAGAAAACATTGAGTCCCACACACCAGAAAACAGAGAGTCCCACACACCAGCAGACAGGAAAGAGAGGGGTGCTGGCCTGGCTGGGAACTCTACTCTACTCTCCAAGCAGAGGTTAGAGGGAAGGATGTAACCTTCTTGTCAAACATGTATGCCCCATTTTTGCAAGAGTGCGTTATACTTTGCAGAAGATACGGTGAGTACAAATAAATGTTGTGTTTCTGTTATCGTGGGAGAGTCAGGGAGACCACAGATTACTATGTCAAAATGCTCAAGTAAGAGAATGGCACAGGTCCTGCCCTTGTACCTACACATCTGTACCTGTACCTGTGTCAAATTGTCCAGGTACAGGTCCAGGTAACAAAACTTCTGTACCTGTGTCGAATTTTTCAGGGACAGTTACAGGTACCTACACCTCTGTACCTGTACCTGTGTCAAATTGTTCAGGTACAGAACAGGTACAGGTACCAAAACCTCTGTACCAGTGTTGAATTATTCAGATACAGGTTCAGGTAACAAAACTTCTGTACCTGTGTCGAATTGTTCAGGTGAAGTTACAGGTACACATTCCTACACCTCTGTACCTGTACCTGATGTCACATTAAGGTATGCCGCCCTCCTCCCCAGCCCTTGGCGGTACTGATTGAGCCGTAACGCCTGGCTTGATCCGATCCTGCTGTATGTAAACACAGAGTAAACATGACCTCAAACCACCAAAAATGCACAGCCCCAAATCCGACAATCTGTCGTGCCGTGTACACTTATTGCCGCTTCGGTACGTAAACCAAACGGCCGCCGCCGCCCCTCGGCCTTGGCATGGTTAATCCAACAACAAAACAACTCGTTGCCGACAAAGAGAGGAGAGAAGTTCGCACCAAGGAGTGTTTGATTATGGAACAATCCCATTACAAGTCCCGGTGACCTCAGCACCTCCCCATATAAACACTCACTTCTCTGTTTGGACATTGGCTAATCTCCTAACCTTTGCCCTCCCAGATAACACCAGTAACTCACTGCTGCTGAGCCCCGGTACTGTAAATGCAGAAATGTTTCCGGTGGCTTTATGTTCGCGGTTTTTGCGGAGGCCACTTCCCGCAAACTTAAAACCACCGCAAACATTTTTCCACTTAAGTTTTTTACTACAGTCTATGGTGTTACCGCGAACTTTAAACCATCGCGAACACTCCATTTCCCCGCTACAGCTAAAATAAATCCCAGCGAACTTAAATGCATTTACAGTAACTCCAGTCAGCTGATTGCCAGCCAGGAACTCGCACTGGCTTTCTTACTGCGAGGATATCCCTTCTTATCCCGGAGACGCTGGGAAAATCCGAGGAATGTCCTGGAGGAACCACGAGCAGTCGGTGAGCGGTCACCAGACAGGTCTTCAAGCAGATGTTCGGGTGGAGGACTTCAAAAGACTTTTGGACTGACAATCTGGCATTCTGAAATCATTCCGATCTTACAATCTTAACGTGTGCTTGGAATTCAGAAATATCTATGATATCATCATCAAATGTACCTCAATGTATCACCTTTCAAACTGGACTACTTCAATCTAGTAATAATCAGCAAATTGGATTATTGATAATAATAGATTTGTGATAGCAAGTACCGTTTTGTGGACTATAGACAAATCTGCTCAGGGATCCTTACTTGTCTTTGAAATAATAGTACTACAAGATGGAGGGACAACAGGCATCCTTCTCATATCTGCTTGGACCAAGTTGGAGACTGAAATGTCCTTGCTCTAACCTCTTAAGTCTCTGTTAGTCTGTATGGTTGGAGGAGAAAAGAAAGCAACTTCTGACAGCTGTATACAATTAAGTACTTTTTTAATTAAGAGTCAACTACTACATTACAACTAATTACAAGCAAAAGCACAAATAGGCATCCTCAAACATCTACTTGGAGTTGTAGAGAGTGAAATGTCCATGCTCTAGCTCCTTTGGTCTCTGTTAGTTTGTATGGTTGGAGAAGAGAAGAAAGTCCTGAGCACTCCAAGTTGAACTGACCATTTTGTTGACTGCAGTGTAGACACATCTTGATCCTTCACCAAGACATCTGTTTACAGAGTTAAACATCCTTACACTTAGAAAGCAAATCTGGACATTAAGGTGATTACCAATAAGGAGCTAAGGAATAAAGAATCCTAAGCACTACAAGATGGAGGAACAACAGGCATCCCTCAAACATCTGCCTGGAGATTGAAATGTTCTTGCTCTAGCTCCTTTGGTCTATGTATGTTTGGACTCCAAATTGGAGGAGAACAGAAACTGGGAAAGCAACTCCTGAGCACTCCAAGATGGATGCCAGCAGGCCCTGCTCACAGGGCCAGACTTCCACATGCTGCAGGGTTTATCAAACACCCATCAGCCACCAGGCGGCCCTCTCAAGCTGCCCATTCCTTGAGAACTACCACACCTACAACATCACGTCTTGAAGATCCGTGTGCACTGCAGGTGCTTTCAAGTGTGCGATACAAACTCACACGCACATTCCCTATATGGTCATCTGTACAGTAACATAATCTGGCAAATTCTAGTGTTGAACATTGTCAGAGAGACGTTTTGCGTCTAAAATGACTTGTAAAACTTTGCACAAGTTTCCTAACAAAGAACAGATGAAGAAGAGCCAACAACAGGGACTTTTATCTGCACATATTAAAAACACTTGGACCTGTAAATGGCAAAGACTCTGGCCATCAGCAATGTTCTAGACTGTGTAGGTGCTGGTGAAATCCGAGACATACAGAATGAGAGAAAAGCAAATAAAGAACCACTGGGGACACAATAAAACAAGTTTGACTAGCATATTGCATAGCAATTTGAGCTATGATGTCTTCTTTCAGTATGATCTGTCATTTCTTTGGGTATTCCAAAAGCTTTAATTTTCAGTTGGCATCTTAAGAAATCTGAATACAGTACAAGATATCAGTCAGACTGTAAGGTTATAAATCAAGTCCCACAGACTGTATTCAGGCCACAGCCACACAATACAGCTCTGTATGAGCCACAACTCAATCCCATCCCTGGTCTTCCCCCAGTGTCACCCCTGACCCTACCAACACAACATTAGGGTACAGTCAGTGATGACAAATCCTGGACTGCTGGCAATAGTGCAAGAACAGGACAGGACTCCAAATTCATTTTTGGCGGGGGTTTTTGGATTTTTTTTTTCAATTTTGGGGTGCACAACAAACAATTAAGTAGAATGCCAGGAAAAACTTCTAATTGCAATTTCAAGCTCTGAAAAATTACATGAGACCCAAATTGTACAGCTGACTTCAAAATTTCAAACAAGGCAGATTTTATCATTTTTTTCTGACACTTAATTTCCTGTATAGATCTACCAGCATACATGACATCTTAATGTACATAACCTTGCACAAATACAAATACCAGTGCACACAGCTCCAATTTTGAATACACAAAAGTACATGTCCCCAGTATACCCTACCCAGCAGGACTGTGTTTTCCTGTGTGTTGACTATTTCCTATCGTATTCCACAATAAATCCACCTCCTGATTCACCAGATATGGCCCTGAGGAACAGAGTGGCAGGGCCAGGTCTGAAACCCACAACATCTGTCCAACATCAAGGGGGCAAAATTCCTGGAAACTGCGGGAACGCCGAGGGGTTAGGCAAAGTCGGAGCTTAGCTTCGGTTCTCGTCCCCTCACGAGGTCTAGCCAGTTCAAACGGACCGTGCCGGAGTTCAAAGTCACGCGACCTCCGGAACGTGCCGGTGTTGGCGGACACGGCCGAGGAATCCAGTTCTCACGCACCCAAGAACTTCCTCAGGGCCGTCTTAAGGTCTCTGCCAGCAACTTCAGCATGTTGAAGATCAACTGTGAGGTTCCTGTGTGTCTCCGTGGAGGAGACAGGACCCCAGCTCTGCAGAGGTGGCAGCTAGGGGTGGGTACCGGTACAGAAATTAAGGTTCAAGTGGTACAGTCCAGGTCTGGACCTAAACCTGGACCTGATTGAAAACTTGTCAATGGGTGACCCCAAAAACAATGCTACAAAGAAATCTATTGGGCAAAGAATCAGACTTCTTAGTTCTACTGGGGTTTAAAAATTCTATTTTCATGTTGCCGTTGAAAGTTACAAAGTTTGACTGTAGAATCACTAGAAACTTGGTAAAACTTACTATCAACTCTCCTCTACTTCGCTCTTTTATCTTTTCTTGGACCAGTAACAGTGTAAGCCCCAAAACACCTCAACACCAGCCAATATAATCTGTTCATTTTGGAATCTGTCCAACATCCAGTCTACTGATTTTTTTTCAGGTCTGGTTTTTCTGGACCGGTCCAACGAGGAAAACTGGTTTTGTACCCCTAGTGGCAACCAGGCAGTCTAGACCCACAAGTGAGCAGGTACTTCTGGGAACTGGACAAACAGAAATCAGAACCACTTGTGCCGAATGTTTGGTGTTTCCCCAGGAATGTTTTGGTCAGCCCAGTAAAAAAAACAGGGAATTCCTGTATTTCCATTGGACTTAGCAGGCTTTCCTACTGCCACTACTACAGGGTGCAGGTCTCTGTACATAGGGGATGATCATTCATTAGGGGAGGGAGGAACAACACATGGAAGTTCTCCCTACCTACATGTGAGGGATGAACCTTGATTAAACAGGTAGGGTGAAATTTCTCCTCTTAGTCATTGTGAAGACTTTTCAGTTTTTATGTAAGAGCTAGAAACGAATTCCTTTTCTTATTGTTCTTTACCTATGCCTACTTCTATCTCGATTGTACAATCCCTCAACCTTGCATCTCTCTTGAAAGTTAATAAATCAAGCAGTCATCAACTTCCAAATTGATTTACGAGCTTCTTCAGACAATCATTCTGACACTGACTTATACAGAGGAGTTAGGAGTCAACATTAAAGTTTCCACAAGTGTGTCCAAGTCCGTGCTGTGACCAGGTGTGGCCCCTTACTAAGTTACTGTAGACAAACCAATAATACCACTGAAACTAACAAATAACCTTTCCAAGAAACCCTCGCACTAACACTGTAACAGTCAGGTATAGCAAACTTGATTTCCGCCACAACCATAACAGTACGGTGATTAGACATGCCATTGGTGGTGGAACTCCTGTCAGCATAACACAACACACAACACAGCCTGACACACACAGGCCAGGCAAGCTCAACAACCTGTTTCACACACCTCTTTGGTCAGGACTTCTGACAAGACAGCCACATATCACATATATCATGTCGAAAATAAACTTTATCTAACCTCTCTCAGTCATGACTTCTACTGCACTTTAGATATCTAGAAGAGAATTGTACTGAACTTGAAAGAAAAAAATTCTCTGCCCGTAGGGGAGGGGGGTATCCACAAATGAAGAACCTTGGTCCTAATTCAAGGGCGTAATCTCTTCACACTAATCACAGTAAACTGACTTTCTAAAGAGATATCATTTCCTCAAGTCAAAGATCAGGACATAATTTTTCCCCAAGATTTCTATTCTACTCCAAACGTCTCAAGTTTTCAGCCGTCCAGCCAAACATTATTAGTTATTAGTACAAATGTATTTGGGCAATCAATTACATCTTAATAGGTTCTACACAAAGGTGTTTCCACTTTGTTCAATAAAACAGAAGGAATGGAGGATGAATCTGACTCCAGGGGCAGGCCACCTCTCCCCCCCTGCACAATGGTGGCATCCGGACGGCGCCCGGTCTTTTGTACGCTAGCGTTGACCGTGTCCCAGAGTTCTGGTCTGCCGTTGTTGAGCTTCCTTAGCGGCGCTGTCTGTCCAACTGACAAATGACACCAATTTGGAGCCAAAAGCAGCTGGAAGACACTGGCAGGGTGGGAGGGGATAGCCTCCTTACCAGGCTTACAAGTTGGGCTGTTTTAGTGCTTACATGACGTAGATATGTCATTTCTGATTGTGTATCACTTCTCTAATTGTGCACGTTTTCTTTAGAGCTGACAATGAAGCTGTGTAAATAGAACGTGTGTCAGATAATTTTAACTGACTTACAATCAAAACACACAAAACTAGGGAAGCTGCCTGGGACCCAATATTAAATCATTTCTACAGTAGAATGAGACGTACATGTATGCTGCTAAACCACATACATACAAACATACAGGCCCTTCCAAAAACAAAAAATAACCTTCTTAATGAAGGTAAAAAGTCCATTTTGAAACATGTAAGTCTGCTAAGGTGGCAAGGGAGGGGGCAGCTATGACAAACCCATCAAAACTTCAAAAGGGGTCTAGTTATAGGTGCGAACATACCAGCACAACAAAAACAACAAGAAACAGTAGCCCCATTGAGGCCGAACCTCCTTCCAGAATGTAAAAAGCAGACAGACAGCCCAGCTGAGGAGCCTGGCAGCGAGGCTATCTAGGGGGGCAGCTGACTGAGGAGTCTGCTAGCGAGGCTATGTATGGGGGCAGCTGGTTCATGTTGTCTTGCCCGGAAACAGAGGTCGCTCCTAACCCAGGATATCCAGTTCTGCTGCCACCAGGCTCATATAGGCAGCCCTTTCACAGGGTGTTGTATTTACTAAGGGGGGTGATTATTTATATAAGCTAATCAGGACCCTGTAACAGTAAGGGGGAAACAACTAGGCTCTGTGTTCTGGAGACCCCAGGTAAGTGCAAGATTATACTTACAGATAAGACAGAACACACTGACTTGGAGGGGATATGATGATACAAAGAAATAGAGAGGCATCGCATCTAGTTTAATGGCCTTACTAATTCAATTACTTGGTTCCTGGACAAAAGAGAACATAGCAACCCTCCCTGTTGTTAGTTCGGACATAGTACATGAAAGCCATTTACAATTCAATTGCTCCTCAAGTGCTTTCCACGATTTCTCCACAAAAAAAGGAAAAATTAAGCAACAAAAAAAAACTTGTTTCAAAAGATTTCTTTCTTATAAAGACATCAACCTTGAATGTTGTAATATTTTCTTCCATGTCTGAAAAGTAACTGCACTTCTCAAAACTCTCAACTCTTCTCACGCCTTACATTTCCATAAACCTAGAACTGCCCATTAAAATCTAGGGACAACCTCAAAATCAAATACTCGTAAATTTTCCCTATCACTAGCTAAAAAGTTAACTGTTCCAACTTCCACCCTAATCAATTTCATTAGCATCATTTTACTAACCAGCAACAAGCTGAAAACCCTGTTGTTGTGTTTATAAACAACAACTTGACACCCCTCCACTACAATGGAACAACCCAGTGTATCAATCACTTACAAAACAATCAACATGTGTATGTGTAAAGTTACTAGTATGTGACATAATCCAAAACTTTATCCCTGCTATCCAACCAAGCAGAAAATATTCTAAACTTGTAACCCAAGCCCCGTTCACACAGGGGTGAGGGCCCTGGAGTGGCATAATTTGCTGTATTGTCAGAAATAATTGAATAAACAATACAAAGGCATAAGCCATACACCTACCCTGTAGTCCACATGGGGATCCTCCACTGTTGTGTAGTTTGACATGGTCTCTTCTGTATACAACATGAGGTTTGCTGTGCCCACTGTCATCGTCATGATCGCGGTTGTTTAGGGGTTCAATAAAATATTCCGAGCTTTGGGTCCTGAATGCTCCTAGCTGTATGGGGGGAGAGACAAAACAAGAAATCTTTTTAAAAAAGCTGTGCCTTGCCGCGTATTTTATGTTATTTTGGTAAGATAGACTAGATTCTACGCTTAAAAATCCCGAGTTCCACATGTCGCCCCCTCCCCCCTCATTATCATAATTTATGTCAGATGAATTATTGGCACATTAAACAGGTTTTGTAAAACTTTTTGACCCACAATGAATATGCATTATTTTTTATTACAAACTAAGTTCCTTCTGATGCAATTTGTGATATATATTTATATAAACATTGTGAGTTAAAGCGTAGATTTATTACGCTGGACCACATACAGTAACATGCGTCTAGAAGAGCGTTTTAATACTCGCCTGGAATGTACTGTTGTCTAACTAAGCCATGAAACTCGGCAAGGAAAGAAGGGCCTTTGGAAGGGGCTTTGGAAGGGCTGGGTTAAAAGGTCCGTCCATTGATCCATGGAAAAAAGCTGGCGTAAAGCCTTGCCTGGCGGCAAGGCAAAAAGTGTGAAAAGTTTGGCGGCTTGCCCAGTGCGGACAGGGGAATCCCAGAGGGGGGCGGTGCTAGGATGATATCTGCTGGGGATATTGGCGCTGGGCTTCCTACTTACGGCTATTAAATATTCATTCCCTGTCATTTGACACCCTCCAGTCTAGGGGGACCGAGATTTGGGGAGCGTTCAGTAGTTTTATGCAAATACAAACAAACGCGACGTTTTTGTGGCCGCCTGTCCGGAAGAAGATGACATATGAGATATGGTTGGGTCGGTAGAATTTGAAAGGAGATATTTCGGGCAGGGGTCCTAACTTTTGTAAACTAGAAACTCGTAGCACAAATCGTCAACTGAGCTGAACCGGGGCTGACATGACACCCAGAGGTCGGATTTAGGTCTCCCCAAACCGTTTCGGCCTGAGTATTTACAAATACTTGAATGTAAGTCATCCTCCTTCTGTGCAGGCCGCGGTTAGTAGTTTTTAGTCGCGAAGCCGCAAACCTCACCCCGGGGCAAACCTGGGCAGTATCGCCTTACTGGGGCTATCCTGGGCCCATCACATGGTGTGTCCGGCCCCCCTGCAAGGCCATGGGCCACGGGATATATTAGAAACACCCTGACCTGGGCACTCACATCCAAACATACACAAACCGCACACACTCTTTCTTCAACAAACTCTGCCATATACCGGGGCAGACTGAGGTCAGGCGAACTGGCTGCCAACATTTCACATTCTTATTATAACGGTGCTCTGTCTCCGGGACAATCGGGAAATTACGAATGCTGTTGGTGCAGAGAAGTTGTAAATAAAACCGAGACAAAGCAAAAGTATTGAGTGTATAAAACAAGCGGAGAGAAAACTTACGAGTCCTGAACAGACACTGACAGCTACGGAAGACTCCGGGTGGGAATTGACGCGTCCTGTGTAGTAACAGTGCTGAAGGTGGGTATCGTTTTCTGGGTCATACTCAGGACTTCCCAAGTGGTACACGGAAAAAGTCGGCGCGAGAAAGCCGGCATCCGCTGTGAGGTTGAGGTGGAACTTTTCCCCGAAAGCTTGCAGTGTGTACGCTGTCCTATCCGGGCCCGAGGTACTCCAACCGCCCGACACAGCGTCGGCACTCCGCTTCCTAAAATGGTGCGTGTGGGGGTACGGGTCGCCATTGTCGTCCACTCGGGCCGGCACCACGATCTCATACCTGCTCAGGCCCCGCAACAAGTCCTCTGTAGAAGACAGGGAGAGAGAGACACACGGGTAAATGCAGCGCAGCTGTGGACTGCCACGTACCGACCAGACCGGCTAGCGGTCCCGGGGAAAGCTCCCACAGGCAGGCCGCGGCACGGAGGGGGAAGGCTCGGCAAAGGGAGCGAGGGAGACCCAGAGAAAAGTAGGGTGGCCTACCTCGGTCGTGGTTCTGTGTTCGTAGCCCTAGCGCTGGCTTGAGGAGTTCACAACACAGGACTAAAGCAACGAACAGAGACCACATGGTCACCCTGCACAACACTGCATGCACTTTGCAGGTCCCCCTCAACAGCAAGCCGGTCCAAGAGATGGCAAGGCTCCAAAAATTTACTTGATCTTTTGCAGCACTCTTCTCCTTCCACCGGCGGATCAAACCAAAAGGTCCGCCCTCGTGCCCCGGGAACGGCTCAAATCTCCGTACAATCCCAGTCGTGTCGTGCACTGATTTCGTTCGGAAACAATCTCCAACTCGGCATCGTTGCAAACTTTTTTTTAGATCAAATTCGTTAATTTTATCGATCAGATGGATGTATGGTACAAAGCTATAAATTTTGTCTGGATATTTTCAGGACATTTGGTAATGAGGCTTATAATAGTCAACCTCACAGCTGTTCGGGTCGGCTGAAAATAGATCATCGGATTTCATCGCCCTTTCATCTCTCGTCGATATGAAGTATTTTTATCTCGTCCTGCTGCGAAGTTCAAGTGTAGGAGTGTCTCGTGAAACGAAACGAAGACCAGAGCCTACTTTTGAAACGTTAGGTTTTCACATGAACTCTTGAACCCAGCCCCATCTCTCGCCACCAACTTTACACGTCATTCATTATCGTAATAGCGCCGCTAGCCACGCCTCCTGTAGTAAACGCGCTTTCATTGGCCAGTTTTTACAAATTAGCATATGGTCCTTCGCTATTGGCCACGCCTTCAAAGCTGGACGCCCTGTGATTGGTCCGTCCCACGCGGGCTGATGAAGAGGCGCGACATGGCGGGAATTCCGCACATTGTCCGGGCAACAACATTGAGTCAAGTGCGGAAATGACAGCACTGGGAATATCGCTGTAAATATCATGCACAAAAACGCTTCTATAATTGAAAGAACAGACAAGAAAATGTCCCCCCGGTTCGACCTTGTTTTGTCTGTAGGACGTTTCCCAGAGGAAAGGCATTTAGATCGCCGCGTCGCGTCGCTTTTCCGGCCCTGTCCGGCAAAAGTGACATATTTACAAACAGATGCGACAAACGAAAACAAACGGGGACGCAAAGAAGATCCGACCAGGTCTTCCGATGGCTTTACCGCAGCTCAGCAAGCAAAATACAGAAGGCAAAGCTGTCAGTGTGATCAGTTGTAAATTCGCGAGTTTATCAAGATTACGGAAATCATTATCGTCGTGTTATAGATAGATGGTTTATTGCGCAACAATTGCATCAGTGATAATGTATGGCAAAGTATAGATAACAGAAGTTGCAATCTAGTACTACTAGTACATATATACGTTATATTACAACAATTTCAGTTATCACAATACTAGTGGACTATAGGGCAAGTGATAGGATCCCGTGACCATCTAGTTTTTGTACAAAGTGCAAATTCGGGTAATCATAAAAGTCTGGTTTTCTTTCTTTTCTTCTTTTTGTTCCTTTTATTAGCCAGTGTAAATCTCACTTTTATAGATACTAGTAAAACAGATAAATGCACCAAGCAGGTACCCAAGCGCCTGGATATGATTTTGAAAACAGTCAGACGTTTCAAGTAAACGAATGAAAATCTTCCCGTCATGATCATCTATCTCTATGCACATATCATGACTATTTCATGTGTCGGAAATCCATGGAATTACTGTCTGATTTTGCCGAATTTCCCCATACGTCTTCCTCCCATGAGAGAAATGTTATATCAATATGACGATTATTATCCTCCGAAACGTCAGTGCGGAAATGAAATCATAACGATATCTCATTCCAACCTGTTCACTGAGGAACAATAGGGGATTACCCTCTGCCGGCGACCCCTTTGAAGTGTTGGTGATTGACAGCAGTTGAGCACGACCGTGAGGTGTTGCCTGGTCCCAGTGGGGATGAGTCATGACTCCGGCGGGACCAATGTGCAATCAGATACAGATATATTATACAAGCAGATATGTGAGGATTTTCGTTTCATTTACCTGTTAGATATGGGGCCCCGGCTGCAATGGAGTGGTACCAATACTACCTTTTCAGTGGCTTGTACGCTTTTTTTGCTGTTTTGTGATTTCAATTGTGCGTGTGTGTGTGTGTGTGTGTGTGTGTGTGTGTGTGTGTGTGTGTGTGTAAGTGTGTGTGTGTGTGTGTGCGTGCGTGTGTGTGCGTGCGTGTGTGTTTATGTGTGTGTCTATGCGTGTGTGTTTGCGTGAGAGAAAGAGCAAACGTGAGAGAGAGATGAACAAGGAAGACGTTTCGCTGATTTAAACTTGTCTCCTGAAGTAGATCGCAGGAAGTTACAAAAATTTCATTATGCTGTTCATGGAGAGATTTGTGTATACCTAAAATGACGCAAAGTACGAAATAAGGAGTCAGCTTAAAACTCAATTTGCATCTCCCTGCCCCGGAACTTCGCCGTCAAAATCTGATCAAATGTCAGACAAGAGTGAACTTTTATCTACTGCAGTTGACACCATGTACTTATATGTCGGAACCACAGGTTGGAACAGGTGGCTTGTAGCGGTCCCATGGGATACTGGCAAGGGGAGGCAAAGATAGAAGTTGACGTTTACAGCGTAAGGTGGACGGCAATATGGTGCAATATTGGTTTTGTATCGGACAAGGTCGGAGATCAATATCGGAAGGAGCATTTTACGGTGGGAAGAATTAAATTTTAGGTTATTAAATGATGACGATAGCGATAGATACCCAGAAAGATTTTATTTGTATTGAACGGGAGGCTTAGGTTCAAACTGATAGATGTCCACCGACCTAGTGATTTTGGGAGGTAACAGTCAGTGTCAGCACAAGCAGAATTTTGTACCACTTGGCTAGAATTTTTCAGATTTTAAACTGCAGTCATATTCGTCTAACGTTTGTTGTGCGACTTTCAGGAAGGTCTGGTCTTTATGAATTTGACATGTGAAACGTGTCGCGATTTAGAAAGTATTTTGGAAATTGAGACAAGTTACGCCAACGTATAAAGTCTCAAACAATTACAGACAAGCAAAGCATATAACAAGGGTAATGGAGAGTACAACCGGGCCAAGCTGGTAGGATAGAAGTTAAGTTATTCAAATCTTTTTGTTTCTTTTATGAATGATTGAACATACTGTAGAAGATAGCTTCTTGTTCAATACCTGAAAGTAATAAATGACTGTAAGAGACAGTTATAACGTTACGTTTTAGGATATGTGTTAAAATTTTCCCACAGTGGATGTTTGCGCTGCTCCAATCCCACTTGTAGTTCTTATTGGTACGGTTCATTTGCGGTCCTAATGACACTGGTCATCACCGCAGCAAACAAGGCCTAAATCCGGTAAAGATCCCACCCGGAGCCGGGGGGTTCTAAGCTTATGAATAGGTTGGCTAATCAGGGTTATTTTGTTTGCCTTTTGTGGGTTTTCTACGTTTCAACCAGATCAACTACGCCGGAGAATGTTTTGCCATTGGAGTTTAGCCCGACCATGGAGTAATATTTGCCGCACCGGTACGGTTTCGGAAAGAAATGCTACCTTTCCCGGGTTAACGTTGGCGCTCTTGTCCGATTATTGATTTTATTCCAACATATGTTTGCTCTTCTACTATCCATAACTCCCAAGAAATGCCTAAAGAAGGCTAGTTTCAACGTCTCCCTACTGGCGAAAAGCTAATTTTCGTCTCCTAATCGGAGTCCTATAATAAAACGATTGGCCGTTGCCTCGAACCCGAGTTGTTGCACATTCTTGTCTTCGATAATCTTTCTAATATTCATCAAGATAATATGTGTTTAAATTGTTGCTTTATATATGCTTTTTTCTTCTTGCCAAGTTATAAAAGGTTCGCATATGGTATAGACCGGCCGGCGATATGGCGACAACCGTTCAAAAAGGCAATGACCGTTCAGAACATGACACTTTCAACCCGGGGCCCGGCCGGGCTGTTTGTGGAAACGAAAAATAGACATGTAAACGTTAACATATACACAGATAATGCCAACGACTATCCTTTTTACGTCTTGTGTAGTTTGGTGTCTTTTATGATCATCCTTGTCATTCCCGAAAGCTGCCCGGCTTGGAAATGTGACGTCGGCTTTGTAATATTGCACCCGACAAAAGCGTCAAAGGTAGACAGCAAGATAGACGTACTAAATATTGCGAAGAAAAGACTTAACCAGATTCTTGCATCTGCTTGGAGATCAGGGGTGTGATTAATCTCCAAGCAGATCCTACGGTGCCAAAAGATAGTTTCAAGCCTTCCAAGGAGCTAGCCGGCCCAAGGGAGCCAACGGGCACCGAAGGCGCTGACTCCTTTGGCTTGCTATACACCTATACACTTGCTATATCTATTGGCACCGGGATTCTGCTTGGAGATGAGGGGTGTCATCACCGTCTGCTGGTCAGCAGTTTTGCGGCTCATTTATTGACCAAACAGCGCGTGGAGCAATTAACAATTAACGCGCCGTACATAATGGGTTAGCGACCTCAGGGCATGGGGTAAACCTCAGGACGCCTTTCATTCTCTATGGGCTATTAGTACCTAGTAAATACCGCACATCCTTTACAGGTATAATTTACCTCCAGACTGATGACCCGATCCCCGTTGTGTTTCTAACCGCACATCCCTCATCTAACCCTCGGTTCCACAACCAAATAAAATCACCAAGCAAAAGTTGGGGTGAGAAAATAAGCCAGCATTTACTACGGAGGATAATAGCCTGAGTACCATCCTGATAGTAGTTCGCTCTGACGTTTATTGTACACTATATACATGTACAGTCGCTTCTTGCTCAAAGTTTTATCATACACTACATACAGTCGCTTCTCACTCTGACTTTTATCATACACTATGTACAATTACTTCTTTGCCATTCAGGGTAGCAGAAGCGAACATATATAGGAAGGAACTATTACCCGGGTGGTACCTAGGCTAATGGAGGATGGTAAAGTATACCCAGGCTAGAAAATAAGAAACTCATGAAGAAGTGGAAACGCGTTCCGTCGGGAAACCACCTGTACAGTAGGCTGGTGCAAAGTCCGGCCTGGCCACAGTTTGTGTGATCGGCGCGCTCTTATCTCCCGGGTTAGTCACACACTTCTGCAGATGGACGTCTAACAGGGCACATATTGACTCGGTACATAGAACACCTGTGATACAGGTGTGCGCTCAGGTATCCCCGGCTGCCGCACTGCAACATCTCACCTGTGATACAGGTGTGCGCTCAGGTATCCCCGGCTGCCGCACTGCAACATCTCACCTGTAGGACAGATGGAACAGGTAAAAGGTAAAGCAAGGAGCTTTCATCAGACCGACAAAGCTCCTTGGGTAAAGGTATAAGTAGTCCCATGATTCTCCCATGATAGTTGATGAAGATTAGACGTCAAGAAAATGCCAACTAGCGTTGGAAGTCCCATTGCTTTTTGAGACAGCGGGTCGGTTTCGGAAGGCGAAGCCCAACACTCTAATATCCAGGCAGATCTAAAATTCACCAGTGTTATAAGATAGTAGCAAAGCTGGCTAAGGAGTACTGCTAGCCAAAAGGGAGTCATCAGCTTCGGGAGCCAAACACACTCCTAAGCTGGCTTCACTCCTCTGCCAGCTTTTGATACTATCTTATGCTAGTGTAGGGTCTGCTTGGAGATTACAACTCTCTTCTTCGACCGACTTTTAACTTCCCAGCCGAATTCATTTCTACACCTGGATGGAGTGAGGAAAGTCGTGTAGAGTGCTTTTCCAAAGGGCACACGATCAGTGGCATGTCAGCATGCCCGTAGCCAGGATTTTGGTTGGGGGGGGGGGGGGGGGGGGGGTTCTTTTTAGTACTTGTGGGACCATCGAGCGCCGCAGGCATGAGCTGCCTAGGGGGGTCCGGGGGCATGCTCCCCCGGAAAAATTGAAATCTTGACCCTCTGAAACGCCATTTTCTGCTGGCGAAGTTTGATGAAATTTCTATTAAAACACACAAGGCTTTTGGCATAAGTCTTTGAGGCCGATTCCCCCGGCACCATGTCTGACACCAAAGTCGTGAGGCGTCGCAATGGAGGTCCGGGGAAATTTTCATATCTGGACCCTCTGAAAAGCCATTTCCTTCACTTGCTGGGGCAAATTTTGCTGACTTACTAAGATTGAATGAAATGCCTTTGAAAATAAATATTGGACATGAAAAAGTGGACCTTCGAGTGGGAAAAAGTGGACCCTTGAGCGCGTGGGGGGGGTTCTTCCGACCCCCCCCCCCGGCTACGGGCATGTGTCAGTGAATTCGAACCCAGGACCTCTGGGTTCTGGGCCAAACACCCTAACCATTATTGGTAATGCGATGCCACGTGACAGGTGTCTGCTCAGATAACCCTGCAGTTGCAGCACTGCAACGTCTCACCTGTATGACAGGTGTAGGTTCATCTATCCCCTTGGCAGCCACGTCTCAGTTGTGCAACTCACCTGTATAACTGCAGTTAGGGTCTTCTCAGAAACAGTGTTACTGCAATGGTTTGCTTTGGTTCATTCATAGTTCAAACCAAGATTAAAACATTTCTGCAGGTTACATTTGTAATTATTTATTCATACTATAACTACGATGTTTCCCCTACATTGTATTTCGTGTGCCATACTAGTAATTAAATCTTTTCATTCATTCATTCATGTTTTTGTCCTTCCACAATACCACAAAAGACCATTTAAGCTTTGCAAGTATTCGTCTGTTTTGGTAATTAATGAGTCTGTCTAGAAAACAGGTTTAATTTCATCCACTGTCTATGAAAATTAGCCTTTTTTTCTACCTGTGTTTTTTTCTAAGCATCATTATGATCTAAAAGAGTTTTTTTTACAAAGCAAAAACAAAGAGACAAAAAACTCCCAGAACGCTAACAAAATAAATCAAATGTACTGGAAAATTTACAATTACAGACCAATTGGTCAAATTGTAATTATCTGGTGTTGAAGCCAAACATAAACACAGGTAATGACAGATTTAGTGGATTGTGTGGCAGGGTGCTGCGTACCACCCAGTAGTCACTTATTACTGGACTCAAAGCAGGCTTGGTTTGAGTTTACCTGTGTACCTGATGCATCACATGTTTCAATGTCATTTTAATGTCTTAAGCTGCTTTTTTCTTGTGTTTTCATAGCATGTCTCACACAAATTGTCCAACACTCTTGTGAGAAGGCTGTTAGGGAATTAGGTGTATGTGTAGAACGGACTGAGCCCAGATATACCTGTGTATTCTGATCCTGCCTCCCCCTATTTGTAAAATGGACTGATCCCAGGTGTACCTGTGTGCATCCCCTTGTGTAAAATACACCTTTCTCACGCGGCGGCCATGATAGATCGAAGAAGAGGTCAATGAGGCAAACAGACAAAACTTATTTCTAAAATCAGGTCCCATTTAGTTTTCCCCCAAACCACACAAATTTTCATGATATAAGATAGAATAATAAATATTACAAGAAGTGTTATGCACCGAAAGATGTAGCAATTTAGAGTAGTGTAGACTGACCCCATAGTCCCTTAAGAGATGCAAAATAAAAACATAATAATGCAAATTTTTAACGAATTTGCAGTCATTCACTTATTGGTCGATTTCCTAATTGGCAGGCTACCATTGGTCGAACTGCTAATTATGATGGACAGCCTTTTGTTTGCCACATTGAACTCGTTTTAGATCTATCATGGCCGCCGCGTGAGAAAGGTGTATAGACTGACCCCATGTGCTGAGTGTACCTGCTTCCCCCATGTGTAAAATGGACTGAGTCCAGGTGTACCTGTATTCTGATCCTGTGTCCCCCCATGTGTAAAGTGGACTGCTCCCTGGTGTACCTGTGTACCTGATGTTTGTAGAGTAAAGAAGAGACAATCAGCCGTGTTGACCCAGCAGAGGAGCTCAGGTGTCCTGTTGACACGTGCCTCTGTCAGCTGGGGTAACCAGGGGCAACCAAGCTCCCACTACAGGTATGCATAAACTATTGCCTTGCAGACATAATTTCATTTCATTTATTCATTTCCACACAAGCTACACCATTTCATTTCATCAGTTCACATTTTGTATCAAATTTTAGCTGGGTGTAGACTTGATAAAACGTTTACTCTTAACAAGCCTTAACAAATTTATGCATAGTTAAGAAAAAAACACAAGTCTCAATTCAATTGGCACTTTTCAGTTGTTGCCTCCTGTCTAATTTTGGTTGAAAAGTTTGGGAAACAAATACATTATCTTTAAGCTGTTGGTAACATTTTTTGAAGTAGATGAAAAATAACTGACAATTTGATGCACAGTATGCCACTCTCCATAAAACTCTACTTTTCATTTCAGCTTCCTACAGCTGTTGTTCCTTTCATTTCCTATTTCATTTGAAAAGTCTGAGAGACAATCACCAATTTTGTAGTGTTCTTAAAGTGAACGATAAATTACAGAATTTAAGAAAAATTTGCTCCTCAATCTGCCTCAGTCTCTGCATGCAACTTTTCAGTTCATTTGAAACTCCTAAAGTCATTGCACCTGAGTTCTCCCACTGTAAAGGTTTAGTAGCTCCAATCATCTTAGTCCTCTCTACAATTTTTTCCAGTTTATTTCAAACATTAGTTGTAAGATCCAAGTTTTTGCACTGTAAAAGTTCAGCAGCACCAATCATTTTGGTGCCAAAACTTCGGCCAGCATGGCCACAGTTCAAAGCTGCAGCTACGGAAGTTTGTGTTCACCTGATCCTCAGCTGCACCACATGAGGCTGGTCTGTTGTGTTTAACCCTCACTAATGGGTTCTGTCCCCCACATCCTGGGGACTCCGACCCGCTGACATGCTATATCATGTGTTCATTACCTCCCGCAGAAACATGGTGGCGTAGCAGGAGGGGTCCAGCGCAAACCGCGTCCGCACGTGAAAGCTGTCACCGTGGGAACTGCCGTCGTCCGTGCCTCGAGTCTCCTGCGACACAGCGCCGTTCGCCGTTGAACCCTCCCCCCGCCGCGTGTCACATCTCTCGACACCTCCACCGGATGTCTGAGAGAGACTTTCACCTCTTAAGGACTTTCCCTCTGTAGCAGCAGATCTTAAGTCGTCTTGAAGATCGGCATCTCTCAGCAGCTCCCATGCCAAGTCCTTTGGCCGGGCGGTCACGTGGCGGTAGTCCCCGGGGATGTTCAGTTTCAGCGCTCGCATCCGGAAGCTGCTCCTCTCCATCCCGTCCTCCTGCAGTGCCCGTGCGTACTCCTCGCCCACACGGTTGCTAGGATACTGGATGCTGTTGCCCAGCAACGGGAGGACGACGTCGTGGATGGAGTAGTTGCCTTGATCCACGTCTGTCTGGGTCAGAGTTTTTACCTGGTGGGGAAAAAGCAAGATAAGGAGTATCATTGATATAATAAAAACATTTTCATTTAGAATTCTTTGTTAATTTATTTATCAAACGTCATAAAATAATGAAAAATGTTACAAAGGTGATTCACACAAAATGAAGAATTCTTTTTTTTTTAATGTTTGAACTGCTGCGAATATAATTGACATACATGTAGGTGAGTGCAGGGCCAGTCTTACCCTTTTCTTTACTCCATAACAGAAAAAGTAGGTAAAGGGGGCATCTTCAGAAATAGACACCAAAATGCAAAAAAGCACAGTAACAAAGTAAATCTTACAAAAGTTCCCAAGTCAGTACTGTAGTACATAAGCACCTCTTGAGAAGGGGCCAGACAAACTTAAGACATGTTGACTCTCCAGGAGAGTTTGTGGTTTTGCGGAGGATGTGTAAACAGGTGCAGGACAGTCCCCAGGTGTTTTCTGTCCAGGTGAGGCCGTGCCATCCCCACCTTTGTCTGCGGGAAGGAACCCTTCAGCCAGGTGATTCTCACGACTATCATGTCAGGTACAGGTACAGGGACAACTTCTTAGAACAGGAAAGCCCCTCCGACAACAGGAGCTAGGGCCACTCAAACGCAATACATTCTTGGCTCTTGTATGTAAGGTAGGGGTACCAGTACAGAAAATCCATCTACAGGTCTGGTTCAAGTCCAGAGGATCGGGACCAGGTCTGTAAGTGAACCTGGACCTAATTGTCTCAGGAAAGTTGTGACTGGGCGATTCTAAAAACTGTGGTCCATTTTGCTACAAGCAACTCTGTTTTGTGCAGTATGGACCACTTACTTCATATAAACAATGCTAAGTTGTCCTTCCAACAACTACTGACTTCAGAAATCTACAATACAGATGAGATGTTAAGGCTGCGTTCCTGTTATTTTGTGTGTACATTGTGCATATGACAACCTCTGGAAGAAACAATTAATTTGTGAGCCTGGAAGAAACATTTAATTTGTGAGCCAATTATGGCCTGAAGTGAGCCAACTTCAGACAGTGGTGAAAGCTGTGGACATCCAGCAAAGTCGGCGTGTAAACTGTACTGATAGCTACTGTCAAGTGATGAGTCCTGCATGGTATAAGGTAGATAGGGCCAGGCCAAATCATTTCTTTGGTTATGGCTCTTTGTGGCAAATGTTGACCCATACATGATGGCACATTGGCACACAAAATGTCTTTTTTTTTTTGCACAATTTTGACAGAGTAGTCTACACATACTCTGTGGAAGTCCTTCCACCGTCAGGGAAAGTTGTGTAAAGTGCCTTTCACAAGGGCACAACGTCGGGGGCATGCAGAACATTGAACCAGGAACCTCTTGATTCTGAGCCCAACAATCCACCACGTATGCCACAATGACGCCACTCTGGTTATTGGACATTTATAAGTAAAATTTTAGCATCACTATATTAAGATGACAAGATGAAAAGAAAACAAGGTGAAAATGGAGAGCTGGGAGGAAACTAAAACCTATCTTCACTCCCTGAAACTGTGAATCCCACTCTGACTTTTCAGTTCATCTTTTCAAGCTGACACTAAGAAAATAACAATGATGTGCCTTACCTTAAATAAACAGAAATACTTGAAAGAAACATTTTTTTGTTACTTTGATTCAAATCAGACTGATCTGAGATTCTGAATCTAAAACCCCCTTTTCCATTGTTGCTTTTGTTTAGTTTACGATAAAAACATCTAAACAAACAATTGCTTTTGTTCAGCCCGCACTATAAGTACTTGATCCTGTTGTTAGTTACTTCCAAGGAGGTCAATGTAATCTGTTACCACCCAGTGTGAAAAGGCTTACATGTAGGCAATAACAGGTCAATCATTTGTTTTAGATAAACACTCAACTCACAATTTTACAATGTAGCAACAGCCCTTGTGTTTTCTTTCACTATCTATCAAAGAAAGCTGAATCTCACATTTCCAATTCATTTGAGAAAAAAAAAATCCACTTAAAAGTTTGCCAGTTAGAAGCCTCTGCAGTAGATTTGGTATTGCTTTAAGCAGAGGATAACCACCTTGCGTGAGGCTTAGGGTTAGGTATGTGGGGTACAGGTGCGATAATTATTACTATGTAATATAACCAGCCACTGGTGCTGGCATATACCTAGGAAACTGGTGTGTGATATGCCGAATGGTGGCCTACAGTTTGATCAATATACTATATAGAAAAGGTTTTATAAACTCTTATTAGTACATGTAGTCTTAAGTAGAGTGATCAGCCTGGATTAGAAAAGTCACTGGGTCATACCAAAGATGATAACTGGCACATACAAGTACTGCTTTCTGTGCTTACTGTAGCAGTAAACTCTACTACCTTGCTGCAGTGCACCGTGTGGCCCAAGGGCTGTGTAGCAAAAGGGAGATGGGCACTGCCCCAATTCACCAAAAGAATGTTGGTGCAAGATGTTCTTGAGACTTTACCTTAAACAAAGTTTGTGTTTTTTGTACCTTTTCTCAAGACATTTGTACCGGCCATTCTTGAGACTTTACTTTCCCATTTTTTTACACCTTTTCTCAAGATGTCGGTACGAGACTGTTCTTAAGACTTTACCTTCCTGTTCCCCGCGTCCGTCTCCAGCACCAAGTCCCCCTCCACCGCCCGCCGGCCGTATGTGCGGATCCTGTGGGACACCATGCGGTTCCACACCAAACTGCAGTAGCTGTGCACGAAGAGCGCCCGCATGGCGTGAGGCACGTTCAGGAACGCCTTGGTGCAACCCTCAAGGTCGTTCCCATGGCGATGCAGCGCCTTCAGCAGCAGGCACTCCCGCGTCTTGTGAGCAGGCATCCGCGACAGCGTGCCTGGAAACAAAGGGATATGATTTCAGTCCAGTTTTAGCCAATTGGAAAGCTAGTCTAAAATTGTTGTGCCAGCGGATGTGCTACTTGCCTCACTTGGTTATAGGCCTATCTTCATACTTCTGTATCTTGATTTAATCATTTCTACCATTTCTAATTGTGTCTTCTTTTTTATCAGTCTCTATTGGACATAAGTTATGAATATGTCGGCCTTAAAAAGGTGACCTTCACAACGAAGACCTGCTTCACCATACCATCCACTGTAGTGGAAAAGCTTAACAAATAAAATATACATGATAAATAAATGGAGAAATATTCTAATATTAGTCTTGACCTAAAGGACGAATCATACATGTAGGCATATCGTAAAAAGGTAGAAAGTGGATATACCTTGTAAAGGTAAGAAAAATTATTCTCTTTGACACTGAATACGGTTGAACAAGCATTACAGTATATCAAACCCTGAGGACTACAGCCCGTTTCAGTCGCATGCAAGACGAGTTAGCGACAACAGGTTGGATTAGAGCCCTAAACCTCCTGGTCTAAAGGCAGGCTTGCTAGCTGCCGTAACGTGCACACTGTAACACCAGTACCTGGGATGTCTATAGGCTAGCTGTTGTACCGTGCACACTGTAACCCCCGTACCTGGGATGTCTATAGGCTAGCTGCTGTACCGTGCACACTGTAACCCCCGTACCTGGGATGTCTATAGGCTAGCTGCCGTACCGTGCACACTGTAACCCCCGTACCTGGGATGTCTATAGGCTAGCTGCTGTACCGTGCACACTGTAACCCCCGTACCTGGGATGTCTATAGGCTAGCTGCTGTACCGTGCACACTGTAACCCCCGTACCTGGGATGTCTATAGGCTAGCTGCTGTACCGTGCACACTGTAACCCCCGTACCTGGGATGTCTATAGGCTAGCTGCCGTACCGTGCACACTGTAACCCCGTACCTGGGATGTCTCCGGTCCGCATGTAGTACGCCTTTGCCGCGTTGACAGGGTCGTCAGCGGGGTCGGGGTGCAGCAGACATCGGACAGCCGCGCTCTGAACGGTAAACAAACAGCGAGAGGGAGAGATTCATTTTTGTCTCTGACGTGCCTCAAACCGGGCGAGACATTCCGACAAGATTCCTGACAAGGTTCTTAGGCACAAGGAGGAGTTGTTCTTGGCTTAATCCCCCTGCCCAGTCACGATGCCTTAAGATGGCTGAGAAAGTCGGAAGTAACCCCAGCTGAAGTGTGTGATTAGTCTTTAAGAAACAACCGTTTCTTTAAGACATAAGGGCATGTCTCCGCCCATGTCTTTATAAAGTACACCTGCTCCTTTCGCCACACAAAAGAGGTGATTTCTTACAACTTAGTGTTTCCTTCCGGTTGTTACAGTTCTAAGCTGTGGCGCTGCGCTGTAAAAACACGGAGTTAGTTTGACATGCATTACCCGAGGACCCCCAACTTCTATGTACTTAAGACCACTGCCTTGTGATTCCTCAGTTTAGTCTTAAAGAAATAATCCTTAAGAAGTAAGACTCATCTCCCTCATCACCTTACAGTATTCTATGATTACTTTCTGCTTCCTATTAAAAAAACGGACATATAAATGAACAGCAAACTTCAGTACTTCTGTTTTTCATTCGACTAAGTCCAAAACCGGTGCTGCAACAATGTACAACGATTTGGCCAGGCTTGCCTATGTTCAATCTATCGAGGGTCTCACGCATACAATTAATATTGTTATAATTAAAGATAATTATAAGTAATCACCTTAAGCTTACTGAAGTCTATAGTGTCTGTCCCATCATAAAAAGCTGGGACTTATGAACAGCTTGCAACGTGGCCAACACTTCTACTTGTTACAGTGTAAAAGTAAAACCTGTGTTTTAACGATGTACAAGGATTTGGCCAGGCATCCCTACCTTTTATTTACTTAAGGCAACAACAATACAGTTCATTGGTTTCCAACAGTTTGCAAAGTTAAACCAAAGAAGAAAATAATTTTCTTGAAGGGTCCGCAGACATCAAAGAATTCAAACTTCATGGTGGGCAGCCAGTCAGAAAAATCAGGAAATTTTAAATGTTCCTGAAGGACTGTCTTCAGCTTGAAATCTTATTCCAATCCACTGTTTGGAAGCCCACTGTCCGTTAAGCTTACAAAAAATAGATTTTCGATAATTTAGTGATATGAAGTTCACATTTTTGGACAGACGGGGTGGAACTTTTTTCCATGTAAACGAGCAAATTTCCATCCCATGATGGAGGGAGGGGCCATGGAGCCAGCTCTCACCAACCAGTCTCCAACACTTTGTAAAAAGCACAGTCTTAAAACTGTAAGATTTCTCTGAACCTTCTTATAGTAGTAGGACGCTCCGAACACATCACTCACCATGTCTCCCTTGAGCAGAGCTCGCCCAACATGGGGGGCGAAGGATTTTTTTCACCCCAACAAGCAAGTTTCTGTCCCATGATGGGTCCTAGAGCCAGCCCTCACTAGTGACCAACACTTTGTAAACAGTACAGTCTTAAAACTGCAAGATTTCTCTGAACTCATCACTCACCATATCCCCCTTGAGTAGAGCTCGCCCAACATGGGGGGCGAAGGACTTGCTGTCTGCGGACCCAAACCTCTGCAGACCAAAGTAGTTGATGAAGCCTGTCTCCTGTAAAACACATGCAGATGGGGTGTTAAATGGTGTATTGATTTATCAATTACTGTAAATGCATTTAAGTTTTCGGGGATTTAATTTCGTGGTAGTGGGAAAAAGGACTTATTGCGGTGGATTTAAGTTCGCGGTAACACCATAGACTGCAGTCTAGAAAAATGTTCGCGGTGGTTTTAAGTTCGCGGTGAAGTGGTCACCGCGAAAACCGCACATTAATCCACCAGGAACATTTCTGCATTTACAGTAGATAGCATTGCACTTCAATGATAAAAACCTCAGCCATACATTGTACATACCCGCACAGTCTTTCACCTTAGAAAAAAAGCACTAGCGCAGGCTCTAGGACATTATACAGTCAGTTTGTATGTGAATTGCTACAGTAACTATACAGTATTCATTTTACAAAGAACGAATGAATGGTTTTATAAGAAAATGAAGAATTCTTTTCTATATATTTTGCGCTTTTCTTGAGCATTTCAGTGGCCAGGTGTTTTGTCAGGTGAGGAGGTCTTTTCTCAGAAATTTTTCCCCTTTTTCCTGGACCTGTCCCAACATGTATACCAGACAGACTAATGTATCTTAACTAAGGTTTGAAATCAATTCTGCCTGCCTGGCTGTCATGGCTGGCTGTGGCCTTTATTTCATCCTGCCCAAATCAGCCTGTCCAATGGATTACAGGAACAAGCCACAACACTCAGCACCTCTGAGGTTTAATGTTTGATGGGGAAGGGCACAGGACTGGGGATACGGCTTCACGGCTGCTTTTCCTTTGTTTTACTGGCAATGACAACTGGTCTGGAAACTGGCTTTCTTATGGTCAAACAACACACTGAACAAATTATCTCCTCTAGAATGCAGAGTTATTACAAACTTTCAGTTTTAAAGTATACAAATCCTTATATGACTGAGCTTTTTTTTAATAGCTACTTGACTTAAAGCATCATGTTTCACTCCAGGTGATGATGACCTTCACCTGCAGTTTTATTGCAGGAGGAGCAACATCAAGATGAGCATGCCCTGCTGACTATCAAGTCTTTCTCTCCCTGTCTTCCATGATATTTTTTTTGTACACCCACTTTCCAGGCAATGCAAGTCTGACCACCTTGTATTTTACTTGCCATCAATTGCAGCTGAAGTGCATGTGTGACCCCTACCAGGCAAAATAAAACAGACTATAGACAGGACATTTGATGTGTGAGTGAGTGAGTGAGTGAGTGAGTGAGTGAGTGAGTGAGTGAGTGAGTGTGTGATTGAGTGAGTTAATGAGTGAGTGTGTGAGGGTGCAAGTCAGAATGAGTGAGTGCATCAGTCAGTGAATGACAGTGAGTGAGCGAGTGAGAGAGCTTGCACTGAAGGAAGTAAAGATATAACATGTAATGGAAAAGTGAGCATCAAACAAGCCTGCACAGGCTACATGTACTTCTGCTTGGTCGACACACATTCTTCCAATCTCACCTTAGACTTTACAAGCTTGTAAACTCGGCCGACCAAATCCAAAGACGGTCTAAGATTTCTAAGTCATCTCCACTCCCCGCTGAGAAACTACTTATCCCCGAATTAAAACAAATATCCTGGTGGACTTCAGATATTTCTGGCACACTTTCAAGCAGCAGTGGGAACAATACGGGCCCTGTTCACACATCCCGGGAGGGGGGGGGGGCAGAGTGGTTATTTCTCTGGTTGTCAAGGAGCGTCTTACAAGACAACTTAACACACCAAAGGTCACCTGACAGGTGGGGCAGCTACTGACAGCAGGATTCTTAAAGATCTGCAGGACGACTTCCTTAGTGAGGAAATTGTTGATTAGTGCGATGTCTTCAGGGGGAAGAGAAGAGAAAAGACATGGAGACAATGCTGTCTCCAGGACCCGGCCCTCCATCCCGGGATGGAAATTTACTTGCTGGGACAGACAAAAATTCCACCCCGTCCATCCAAAGATCTGAATGTCACGACATCAGGTTGATGTTTTCGTTTAGTGAATGAATGAAGACCTTCACATTTTTGCTGCACTGGGCTAAGTACAGGCCACGACAAGACATGTTGGAGAAATATAGTTACAGATACAAAATAAAACTATTATTATTTACATAACTTCAATTTCTCCTCGCTTTTCAGCGTTGGTTTTTGTTGGTGTGAAATGACAGATATGACGACATGGGCTCCCAAACAGCAAGTGGGATGGAAAACAATTTTAAGCTGGAGACAGCGCTGCATGGAAGTCCCTCAGGTGAGATCTACTGAGATAGAGGAGTTGATGTCAGTGTCTGAAGATGTGTTAGTCTGGAAGACATGTGGAGTTGACCAGGGCTCTAGCCAGCGTCCGTTTTTCCGTCAATTGACGGAAATTTGCTGCGTGTGATGGAAAATTTTAAAACCAATCCGTCAACTTTGACGGACAAAAATCTGATAAAAGCTCCTTGGTGGAAGCTACAGGCTTCTTGGGGATGCCGTCCACGGCCGTAAAAGCCACACACTGCTTGTTTTGCTATTGTTATGATTGTTGATAATGTGTGTCAGTGCCCTTTCGCATACGATAATCTCATTAAAACCCGTTTTTCAAGGTCTCAGTTCAGTCTCTCTAACTCCTGGAATAGTGTTTTCGCGACAATGGGAATTGGCTGACGGAAAAAATTGCCGACCTGGCTAGAGCCCTGGAGTTGACTGACAGTGAGAGTTCCCTGAGGTCTTAACTATGTCCTTAGTGGGGAAGTTGTTGAGTTTCAAGACAAGTTTATGGGGTAAAGAGGTCAGGAAGGTGGTTTCCATCCTTCAGGTGTGACAGAAACATTTTAGCACCTTGAGAAGTCATTTCACTAACAGTAGGAGGTCTTCACAATCTTATTCACCACTAATAGAATAGAAATTCCTGATTTCTAAAAGTCCTGGCAGTGAGGTAAGGGGATGTGGCTATATCCTTTGCAAGCCCCTATTCCTTGATGCTAATCTGTAATGCCACCAGCGGCCACAAACGCCAGGGTTTAATTCCAGATTTTCCTATCTCTGTGGGGCCTCATCAGGATGTCTTTCTTTGTTGAGCATGTACTCTGTGTTTTATCTATAGGACAATGTTTGTTTGCGAGCAAAAAATAATAATCTGCTGCATGACGAAAATAAAGAATTCTCCCGCCAGTTTTAATTTGCGAGCACTGTAGGTCACACGAGCACCGCAATATAATCTGCACCGTGGGTGTCCCACAATACTCTAAAGACAACCGTTGTCCACAACGATAGACAATAACAGTCGCACAACTACATAAGTGTTGTCTGTCTAAAGCGGCCCTCAGAATAGAAACTTCTGATTTGTAAAAGTCTTGCTGGCGAAGTAAGGGGGTGTGGCAGCCAGACACTTCAAACAACCTCAAATGGCTTAAATATGCAGTGTACATGGGGCAACGACCTTGTGTGGCGCTCTGGATAGATTGTTTCTGCATTTATGAATTTAAGAAATGCAGCGAGTCCTAATTATTTACCAGATATGTGGAGTTAGTCAGCTGGTTTGAAGATCAAGGTCATACCTAGTTTGCGGTGTTAAGGCAAACCAGTGTGGCAGTCCCCACAAGTTCTGGCATTGGCATCTTAACAACTCTCCAGACAGTGGGAGGTCCTTGTAAGTATGGGATGAGTGACTTCCTTATGGATTTCTAAGACATGTTCATAAGAACTGGGGATCCCTTGGCCAAAACAGAAGTGTTGATATCAGCAACTAAAGACGTCTTGGCTGCAACAGGTGCGACTCTGCCGACAGAAGACGTCCCCTGATGGTCTTGAGAACCTGACAAGGTGCCAAGGAGGTTACCCCGAGCATGTCTTGAAGGGAAGTCTAAGACAATCCCTGAGGAGCCGAGGTGGGAGTGTGAACATGTAGGTATGACAGAGGTGAGCTCCGTGTATGTAGGTGGTCATGGCAATGTTCATAAATGGTTTCCAGGGAACAAAATTGATGATTAACAGGAATTATGTTTGACAAGGAAGAGATCTTGTAAGGCCATGGGATCTACAGAGAATTCATTTTCTTGGCTCTTCAAAATTTTGATTTGAAAGTTCAGCAAGAATGAAAGTTCAGCCAGAGGACAACATGAAATCAGAGGATAGGGAAGAAGACTTGAATCTGACATTCATCCCTGATTCAACAACCATCTGCATTTCCATCAGACTCTATCTATATAAAGGCTGGTTTTCGTTTGGATATATGTTTGCATTTTGTCTTGTTTTAGCAACAGTTTCACATGTATTTAGGTGGTCATGGCAATGTTCTAAAATGTTCTCTTACAAAATTGATAATTCCAATTTTGTGTTATAAATTTAAAAGACAAACAAGCTTTAAGATTCATGCAAAATATACAAAAATGATACATAAAAATCTATAATTCATAGCAGGCTCTATGGGCCTTTTTTGTTGCTTTTTTTACACTTTCGCTGGTCATTTCTTATTTGTATTGTGTCATTTGTGCAGTGGTGTTGTGAGATTAACTCACTGACTATTGTACTTTGCCATAAGGCCACACCGATTTAATTTCTTGGTTCACGGATTCGCTCGCTCCTATTTTTTGGAAAAAAAAAAAAAAAAAAAAAATGACCACTCAGCAAATTTTCACCATTAATGAAACCATTCACCAACTTTCTGGTGTAGCAAATTGGCCTTTATATTATAAGCTCCTTAAAATGTGGGTACAGGTGCTGTTACTGTACAAAAATAGTGTTTTTGTACTTTTTTCAAGCTGAAAACTTTTTTCTTTATGTTTTGGATTAGCTGTTACCTTTACCACAACCATTTTACAATTTTTATTTTTATTTCGCCCTCTCGCTCCATATTTTTTATGAAAAAATCCGTGAACCAAGAAATTAAATTGGTGTGGCCTAAGGCAAAAGAAAGAAAGAAAGAGGCAGTTCCACATGCTTCTGGTGTACATGTGCTACAGCACAAAAGCCATCTGTCTAAGTCATATTTTCATCACAGTAGTTTAATTATTTTCAAGATGAAATCTGCCCTTTAACCATCAACTGATACCCAATATCATCAGTCAATGTCTTTATGCTATCTCCAGAGAACAAAGGGAATAGATCTGTTTGGCCTATGCCGTTTAGGCTGAGAGAGACATCAGTGGTTCTATCTATGCATGCAGACACTGTAACAACTGTGTACAAGTGAACACCTTTATAAATGGACCACCTGCCCATAAGGCATTTCAGCCACTTTTGACGGTCCTTTAGATGATTTTTCTCCATTGATACAAGCATTAAGAACCCTGTCTAAAGTGACCACCCGTGGCTGTCCACATAGACCACATTTCATCACTCCCGAGTGGTCCTCTTGTACACGTTTAAATGAATTGTCAAAACACAAGGTATGGCCACAAGTCACACTTTTCTTGTATGAGGGTCTACAGGAGGGTTTTGACAATGCTTTCAAATTCAGAAGAACACTCCACATATTATGTAAAAATGAATGAAACCAATTACGCAAACTTTGATCTTCTTGCTATGAATTACGTGAACAGGGCGTTTTTTCCATTGAACTACAGGGAAGCAAACAGGCTGCTCATGTGTGATAAGCAATCGGAAAACAGCATGCATGCCCTCTTATATTAGAGGCAAGTACGTTCATATGACGACACAGAGACAACATTTTTCTGGTGTTACCTCAAACCCCAGCTGAATCACACACAACATTACCTATTCATAGCCATATCCCCACCAGAACAGGTGGCTGTATTACTGTTTAATACTTCCAACAGTGGGACTAACACCCTCCCACCTCACTATCCCAGGTGTAACATTACTGCTGACCTGAGCCCTCATTACACAAACAAGGGGACTCCCCCGGGACCTGACTCAGAACATCTCACTCCCAGGACACCTACATGTACATGTACCACTCCTATAGAATAATAATAAAAAAGGGTCGAACATCAGACTGAGGACAAAGCATGACACGTTTTCCTTAGCAATGCAGCTTGGCTACAGCGTGCATATTTTGTAATCTCCAAGCAGATCTTGCATGGCATAAAACAGTGTCATAAGCTGGAGGAAGGAGTTAAGCCGGCAGAGAAGTAAATTAAAAATTTTGGGGGGCCAAACACACTGGGTCACCTCTACTCTTCTTGATAAGACTTGTTGGGTTGCCCCCTAATGGACTTTAAATGCTACGAGGCTATCTACCTTTTAGTGGGAATATCAGGATTCTATTGTAATTGTTAAGTTTTTTATGACACATTTTATGATAAAACAGTAACTTTGCATCTCACTCTGGGCAATAGTACTGGAGAATCATGATACAAAAAAGGTTACAACACAGCAAACAGATTATTTCACACATTAAAGGTTAGTAGGAATATAATGATCTTATTATAATCGTAATCGTGAAGTTTTTATGAGTCATGTTTTATGATAACGTAGAGCATTTCTCACCCTGGAGCACTATCCCTATAAGACAATCATTATAAAACCCAGCAAAGGGATTATTATCTAATGTTTTAGGAACGTTATGCTTTTATCGTGATCAAGGCTTTACGATGCCTGTTTTACGATATAGCAATAAAAGAGGATGAAATGTCTGCTATAACTTTTGTCTGATCGAAATAATTGGCGATGACATGCAGCATTTCATTACTAACGTTCTATTTCCTTACTAGGGAACCATATACACACTTACGTGCACTGATTTACCTGTCCTTCTTGAGTAACTATAACATTCACGGTGGGCAAAGTACGTGGTTACAACTGTTACACACCCAACTGGAAAGGCTATCCTAAAAAATAAGATGACCTTCTAGGAAGGACGTAACCACCTGTCTGAGCTTATAGAATACCAACTGCTAGGCCAGGATTGAACCCACATCCTTATGATACAGCAGCACAGCTGCCGACCACAACACCAGTCTGTCTGCCACCTATATTACGGAATAATTCTATACACATCCACCCATCCTGAACCAAAAACTTTTTGATACAGCAGTACACTGTTGCTGACCACAAGATGTAATATGTACCTGTACCCACATCCACCCACCCAGAACAGTACATGTATGATGTAATCCAGCATGACTTGTGTGTCAGACAGTGGATTTCCCAGAGGTGCTCTCCATATGATTGTTCAAAGTGATGCTATTTCCCAGGTGGGGTCTGGTATTACATCAACATACACCAGGTCAGACAGATCATATCAGGGGTGCTTTATGATTGTTTATCATGTACCAGTGCACGAAATACTGTTTTCAGCCAGGTTGCACAGGCGGCAAGCTGAGTCAAGGTTTCAGGTTGCCCCACTTTAGTTATTACTTTCTTAAAATCAGCTACTTATGTCCATTATCTTTTCTTCCTGTTACATATAACTTGTACTTATGGTTTATCTAATACCAAGGAGGTTAAAAAGGACCTCCTTGCTAATACCAGGGTTCTCCCCAGAGAGTGGAATAAGGGAGGCCCTCCACTATACTCTCAGCCAGCTCCACTATACTATTTTTCAAATTTAGTGTGTTTCTTCCCTATTTTCTTTGTTAGTTTTGCTAAGATTAATGACAATTCACAGATTTTTGTACCAAGTGGCATCACTTTTCCAGTCAGCATTGTCTGCAAAAACTTGTGAATGAGCAATGATCAAAACAATAGTCGTTTTGCCACTTCACAACAAAGGAATAACAACAGTATATTATACTTGTAGTATTTGACACCCTCTGTCATTGCAAAATGAACCCATTTTCATGAAAGTGCAGCGCGTTGGTGCGGGTTATTTTTGCCAGCCCCTCCACTATACTAAAAAATTCTGGGGAGAACCCTGCTAATACCAAGAAATAAACATAAAAAAAAGCTTATAATGCACATACGTGTAGGCCTTTATCATCATCGTTTTCATAATTGGCCGAGAAACATTTAGTTAAATAAAGTGAACAAAATGCTTTGCCAGAACTTGCAAGTGCATATGGGGGTGGTCCCTTAGGTTAGGGAACAAGTACAATTTGTATCATTATGCGTCCATCCTACATATTGTGGCCTACCATAAAAGGTAATGTAATTTGGCCAGATTTCTTTAAGAGTTAAACACAGACAAAGGAACAGTAGTGTCTTGTCTCTAATGCTTTGGTTCTCTGTCAAATGTTTTCTTATTCATCAAGATATTGCAATTATAAGTCCAAACTTTACAAGGTTTACAAGGTTATGTCTGATGTCATGTCCCTGTTGTTGGTGACGTTATCACAGTAACACTATCAGGACTTCAGATCTGACTCAACATTTGTACAAGGTCGTCCAGCCTGTGTCTAATTCAAGGTCATGGTGAATTTGCGGCCCTGCCTTTGATAAGGGGGTCAAAGGTTAGTCCTAAAGCTCCATGATAAAAAGGATTTCAGGTAGTAGTCTGAGGTTATAGCAACTTTTGTCTGGTTCATGTTTGTTTAAAAGAATAATACATTTCACGGTTTCTGTTGTACCAGCTGTTACCTTACAGACTACCAATATTTCTCAAACTTGGATTTCACAACTTTTAATACGTGACCACCTTGATACAACTCAGACAACTAGTAGGATATTTCCTGATCATTACAATATTCTGCATGGCATCTGTATCAGCGCCCCCTGCCTCCTGGAACTGAACTGCACCCAATCATGAGACTGAAGCTGCTTCAGATCACAAAGTCAAAAAATGCGTTTTAATTTCAATTCTAAAGAGGAGAAAACTGATTTAGAAAGGTTGCTGACTTCAGCACATTTCTGGAGACAATTTTACAAGAATTTCTCAGATGCTAACACGAGATAAGACTACAAATTGGGTAGGATCTGTGCATGGTTGGTCACAAAGTTTGGACAAGGAAGTTTATGTAATTATTGATGTGTATTTGATTTCCTGATAACTCTGGAACACCTGGCCAGCTGGGATAATACGGAGGAATATGATACCAGATGTATCTGATACGTGTATCATTCCTGCAATTCTGCAAGGCAACATCCAACAACTGTTAAAACAGGCAAAGCAGGTATCCAGCAATGAGATGAAGCATGTATTTAGGATTACTATAGCTTTTTTGATAGCTGAAGGCCCATGTAATTTGGCTATACGCTTACTAAATATTGGAAAAAATTGTGATTTCCTGTTACCTGACTGAACAAAGCCTTTGAGAGTGGGGGGTGACCACTGGCAGGGGATTCTCCTGTGGATATTTGCAAACCACCAACTGGTGAAATGCATTTCCCAGTTGAATAAATAAATGACATGAAATGAAATGAAAATGGATGTAAAATTTTCAATCTGATGTCTGAGTGCTAAAAATCTGTACAATCTTTGCTCTGTTTCTCATACACAGGACCAAAAGTGAAGTGTGCCTGCAAAGAAAACTTACATCTGCAAGTACATGTACATCAATTAATACATGTATATCAAGCATAAGTGCCTTCTGTTGCAGGTGTATATGCACAGATGGCTGAAGAAACCGATTTCTGCAACATTTTTTTTTTCAAGTTTAAAGCAATGTGTTAATCTTTGCCTTTGAGATAATCAGCAATGACCACAAAGAAAAATCAACTTTTCTTTTGAGTCAAGGAGGGAAAATAACATGTCTTAGGCATATTTCACCATCTATTTCACACTTAAGGCCATTTGTGACAAGGTGACCAGCTGTTGTGTCATGTGATCCTTGCTTCGGTGCCCTTAACATCGCAGGAGTTCTGCCTCCTTCACTTCTCAGGTGTGGATTTCTTAAGTTTTGTTTATGGTTTCCTTGTCCTTGGGAACTGGAGAACTCCCAAGAACCCCAAACATTCCTTTCTGCATCTTAAGGAATTAAGGAATGAGTCATCCACTTTGAGAAACTGACGCATGGGCGACAAATTCAACTTCAAGAATAGCTATTTTATTTTCCAAAAAGACTCACACAGAGAGACAAATGAATATTAACACACTGTTGGATTTTCTTTATAAATGATACTTAAAATGCAAAATTCATGCCATTGGGTAGAATGTTACAACAGTGTTCTTTACCTACTGGAGTAAGTTCAATTCTCCTTGGAAAAACAAATCAGATAAATATATCATAACCTGAAAACTGAAAACTTTATCAAGAATTTTCAAAGTACCTTCACACTGTCCATGGCAGCCCCCACCACAGCCTCCAGCTGCCTCCTGTCCCTGGTATCCCCCTGGCAGAGCCTCACATCCCTCAGCAGCACCTTGAAGACGTTCCCTGCCAGGTTACCAAGGTGCAGAGGCTGCTGACGGAGGAGGAACTTCTCCATCTGTACATCCCTCAGGCTGGGGTGGGCAGAGGCAGAGCGGAGGCTGGGGGGACAGGGCGCTGTCAGTCAATCGATCAACCAACCAACTAATCAACCAATCAATCAATCAATCAATAAATGAGGAGGAACTTCTTCATCTGTACATCCCTTGCAAAATGTTATTTTACAACAATTAAGATGTACATGTATATCAAAATCACCCTTCAGCATAATATATCAGCTTCTGCATCTGTTTCTGTGTATCAGATATAACCTCCCTTTGGAGTAACACATCAGCTTCTGTATCTGTACCTGTATACAGCAGCTGGTTATAAATGTACGACACTGAATACATTAGCATATCTAACTATAATCATTGTTTAAAGCTATATGATGAGGATGATCCAACTCTGAGTTCCACTCTACAATAGTTTTAGGAGAAAACATCATTTTTGGAATTTCTCAATTCTAGCTCAATAACTCTGGCACTTGAAGGCTTGTCTATTTCTTGTCCTTATCTGACCTGGTATTGGAAATTTGATAGTCCGTACAACTGACATGCATGTGTGTGAAACAACCCTCTGGTGACAGACTGTTCTTTTTCAGGCATCAAACAAAGGTTAGATTTTAATAGGGTGTCATGACCTTGAAAATGTCAGTGACAATGTTCTTTTTCTGCTGTCTGTAGGGCAGAGAGGGGTCAGAATCATGGAGATTGTGATTGACAGCTGTGTGGGACAACAAACTGAAATAGTTCTTTTCAGATGTTAGAAGATCTGTCGAAAGATTTTGTTTTCCTTCCTGTCCTAACTTCCTTCTGTCGGTGGATCCAAGAAGCATGATGGGCCATGATATATAGGCATGATGATTGACAGCTGAGTGGGACAACCAACTGATGACAGACTGTTGTATTTTGTCCTTGTCTGACCTTCCCTCAGGCTACTGTTCAAACTACAAACTACATGACCTTCGCAGGTCTGTCAACAGTTAATTCGATCAGTAGAGCCAAAAAGCATGAACTGTGACAGACAACTGTAAGACTGAGCATGATTGACAGGAATGTTTGACAACAAACTGCTGACATATTGGTCTTTTTTTCCTCTTTCTCACAGACTCCTTTTCCTGACCATGAAAAAAGCCTGTCAACTACCTTTCTAGTAAGCATGAAGTGTAACACAGAACAAAGTGTACATGGACAGGGCTGTTTGACAATATGGCAGCGACAACACTTTGCTCTTTTTTCTCTCTTTTGCACAGAAACATTTTCCTGACCATGAAAAAGTCTGTCAAGAAGAACAGCCAAAAAGCATGTAGTGTGATGCTGACAACAGTATGACTGAGAATGATGGACAGCAGTGTTGGATACCAAACTGGTGACAGACTGTTGTATTTTTCTTCATTATCTCATAATAGACTCCTTTTCCTGACCATCAAAAAAGTCTGTCAACTCCTTCTTCCACCTGTGAGTAGAGCCAAAAAGTATGCAGTATGACTGGCAATGATGGACGAGAGTGTTGAATAACAAACTGGTGACAGACTGTTGTATTTTTCACAGACATCTCTTTCTCACAGACATATTTTCCTGACGATGAAAAGGTCTGTCAACTATTTCTTTCTTCAGTAAGGCCAAGAGTCCACAGCATGCTGAGTACATGGACAGGGCTTTTGGACAAGACTTTGCTCCTTTTTGTTCCTCTTTCACACAGCCTCCTTTTCCTGACCATGAAAGAGTCTGTCAACTATTTCTTCTGTCAGTACATATAGTGCCAACAAGCCTGAAGTGTGACATACCACAGTATGCTGAAACATGGACAGAACTGTTGGACAACAAGGCAGTGAGTTTTTTTTTTTTTTTTGCTCTTTCACATGAAATCCTTTTCCTGACCTTGAAAAGGGTTCGTCAACTATTTCTTTCTCCTTTCTAATTTCTGTCACTGAAGTCAAAAAGCATAAAGGGCCAGAGAACATCATTGACACTGATGCCTGTCCCACTCATTGTTTGGTAGCCCATGTTGTTGACTTTGATTGTTAAATGTCTTATCTTAAGCTTACTTAAAATATGTTTTCATAACATGAAAGTTGTGAAGTTCAGATTTTTTTGACAGATGGTGAACTCTTTGTCCGTCTCAAACTTCCGTCCTGTGATAGAAGGACAGACGTCAGTTGTAATGTCTATCTGTCAGGGTTGTGTTCATATAATACTGTAAATGTATTTAAGTTCACGGGGATTTAATTTCGCGGTAGCGGGAAAAAGGACTTTTTGCGGTGGTATTAAATTCGCGGTATCTAGCATCATGTTCTGCATATTTAAGTAGTCTCTTACTGCCATGGAAAAATGTTCGCGGTAGTTTTAAGTTCGCGGTGAAACGGCAACGGCAAAAACCGCGAACATAAAAGTTTAAACCGAGTGACTTGAAGGTCTGTCAACAACTTCCCTTTCCTCCCCAGCTTCCTTCAGAATCTGTCAGTGGCACCAAGAAGCATGAAGGACAGCTCAGGAGTCGGCGATGATGGAAGGGCGTGGTGGTTGCCGGGGCAACCATGCTTCTATGGAACCATGGTGACAGGTTCTGCATATACAGCACTCTCACTACTCACTCAATAAACTCAATATACTAGGAGATACTAGTATATCCCTCAATATATTCATTCAGCTGTAAATTAACTCCTAATTGAATCTCTCAATAAATCAATCTTGACCAATAGACAGTGACCTCAATACGACAGTAATCACCCCAGGTGCAGCCATGGGACTGTAGGTTTTGAACCACTCACACCGGGAAGGACCCCTACTCTTTTTCGATAAGCGTTGTGGGAACGTGCTCGAGGTGTAGCTCTCCTCACACCCAAAATCTCCATTTAACATCCCATCTGAGGGACAATTGAGAAAATAAGTTTGAAACTTTAATGTTTAAGAAACCTAAAAAGCGTATTTGATAAGGCTCCCTTATCAAGGTGAAAGAAACCCTATTGGTTTCAGGGATTCCCTCTTGACCAAAAAAAGGACCAGAGGAAGCTGAGGTCGGGGGTAGTTTGTCCAGGAATGTCATTGCTTCATTTCTGAGGAATCTTAATGAGAAGATGATCCACCTCCCTCCCACTCATCGTGGACATACCTGGGGTTCCTGAGATTCCTACAGTCTACCTTTACAGGTAAAACGGAAACCTTGAGCCTCAGCTTGAGTTGTCTCAAGAGGATTATACACAAAGAAGACTCTCTCATACACACTGGGGATCAGTGTGATTTGGCCCAAATTGCCCAAACACCAAGCTAGCTAGGTTCTTGGTTACCTCAGCTAGGGCCAGGCTAGGATTATGGTAACTCCCTGGTTGTTGGGACAAGTTGGTCTGATAAACATTGATCCTTGAAAACCACCTAAGCAATAAAAAACGGACTCAGGGCTGTAGTGTAGAACTTCAATTTTCAAAAAACAATTTTTTTTGCAATTTTCTACTTTAAATAAGAGGAAAACTATTCCATTCCGAAATTCATAGGGCAAAAATTTGATGTAGTGACCACTGGCTCAATACTTTTGCACGGTTAGCAAGCGAAACTATTGAGCCAGCGGTCACTGAGGAGGACGGTACTACTGACTAAATTCTTGCCCTTCACCTTTTCATTACCTCATCCTTCAGAAATGTTCAGCTTATTTAGAAATTCCTGTCATGGCAAATAAAATATACAGTGGACTACTATTGCATCACTACTGTAAACACTATAGTCATCACCTTCCTTTGTAAGCAACTTGTCATCAAACCTAAGCAACTCTTAAAGTCACATGCATTTGAAGGCATTTCAATCCGTACAGTAACAAATTCTTCAGTGTCCATAGAATGAACTGGGAGAACAATCAATGCTAGTACATTTAACTTTTAAAAAAATGGTTGAAAATGTCAAAGTCATTAACTCGTAAGGATCGTATGCAAATGTCACTGTAAATGCCATTATAGTGATGCTGAAGAAGAGTGACGGATGTCATTCGAAACGTCCAGAAGTAAATCTCAAAATTTTATCCAGTAGTAGAGATTGACTTGTCTTTAAATATTGTCAAATACCTGAATGTCTAACCTTCATAAACATATTAAGTCACTTGTATTACAGTTACTGGCCTTTGTTGATAGCAGACTGCCCTCCCATGTTGATACTTGAGTCCTAATAACACTTCCAATTTCCAAATAACCTTCTTCATAAGCTAGCTCCAGAGGTCAAGTTTTTTTCTGACCTTGGCAATTCCTGCTTGTACTCTTCAAGTCACTACAATTAAGAAGTCTGGTTTTCTTAAAGACAAAAATTGGCTCTTGATGTTGATACTTTCTGTCCCAACAACACCTCTAAATAACCTTCTACATAACCTAACTCCAGAGGTCAAGTTCTTTTCTGACCTTGGCAATTCTTAAAGTCACAATAATTAAGAAGTCTGGCTTTCTTAAAGACCAGATTGGCTCTTAATGTTGATAGTTTCTGTCCCAACAACACCCCGCCCGACCTTGTGTGGAACCTTACACCACAGGTCTGGTACCTGACATTTCTGCACAAGTGCAGAACAACAAACTTTACCCTGCCAGGGTCAACAACGTCTTACCAGGTTTCCTTTGGGTCTTAAGTTAAGATTAGCTGTAAGTAAACAGTTGGGTGAGTCCACTACTCTCACTTTTGCAGCCAGGGGCTGAATTGCAAGGAGAGAATAAAATAGGCAGGGCTAAATTCTTCTTCTTTTTCTTCTTAGTGTTTAGGTGGCCACCATCATCTTGCTGATGTTTCTGCCACACTTACAAGGTCTGGAGCAGCTGACATTAGGCGCTTACTCGGGTGACCTCAATACGACAGTAATTGCCCCAGGTGCAGCCATAGGACTGTACAAGAGGGTTTTAACCACTAAGACCCCTACTCCTTTCAATAGCACGGTGGGTTGTTTAACATGTTGGAGGTGTGGCTCTCCTCAAACACGGGACTTCGTAGAAGTAAAGCAGGTGTTTCTCACTTGTCAGGTGTGATGCCCTGGTCGCCATGGCCTGCCAGCAATATTCCTTTTTTATCTGAGAACCAACACTTTACATTGAAGAGGCCTACAGTGCTGGTAGGCTACCGGTACAAACTTAAGGTAAAAGTGACCCAGGTGTTTCTCACCTGTCAGGTGTGACGCCACTGGCCGCCATGGCCTGCCAGCAATATTCCTTTTTTATCTGGGGACCAACACATTACATTGGGGAGGGCAACAGGGGAGGGAGTTGTTTTCCGGAGCTGCGCAGAAAGTGCCCGGTGCCTACCCTTAGCCTGTTTCTTTTAGATAATTTTTTTCCCTGGGCAAATTTCGATCACAAAGGTCTATATTTCTGCAAGAGTGACTGAAGCATGTATATTTTTAAAATCTTGCCAAAAATTGTGACCTTTGGCATGCTTTGACCTATGAGTGACCTTCATATTCATGACTGGCACATGGACTGATCCATTAGGGGAGGGGGTGCAATCCTGACATCATGACAATCATCTGGCTGTAGTTCGTTAAAATGCCGGAGTTGAACTCGGGCTTTTTGAACCAAAACAAACCTAACAAATCCAGCTTTGCAGTGGGGGTAAAGACTTGAGGTTTGAAATGTAGGTAAATTTGTTTTTAAGTGATTGTTTGGCATGGCTTAACCATGTAGGGAATGGGCAATTCGATTTAGCAGCCCCTCCCCTGAAGTACTGGTAGGCTACAGGTAAAACAGGTGTTTCTCACCTGTCAGGTGTGACTCCCCTGGCCGCCATGGCCTGCCAAGTGACGGCACGCTTGTCCTTCACACCTGCGTAGCTGAAGTCGGAGGGGTGAGCAGAAACACACCTGGCGAGCCGCTGGATCACATCAAGGGTCTCCAGGTTCCTCTTACACAGGGTGAAACCTGCAAGGTTGGATAAGGCACATTATTAACACAAACATTTCATGTAACTACTGTAGGTATGTAACATCTGCAGAGGCACAGGTACAGGCAATGGCTACAGAGGTTTAGGTACAGGCCTGGGCCTGAACAACTTGACAAAGTAAACTGTGGTTTTCACTGAGGACTGAGACAGAAATAAACAGTGAACAGAATGTTATTAAGCTGAGGCTTCAGGTATCTTTTGCAGAGAACCTGTGCTTTCTAAAGAATCTTGAAACAAGATGCTGCTGATTTCAGTGCTCATTTAAATGTTTTCATCAATCCTTTTCCAGTGCTAAAATTTTCATATTTGTCGTACATGTAGGAATCACATGCTTTTAGTAACAGAATAAGACAGGATGTTTGAAGTTCCTTTTGGCATAAAATTCGAAAATCATATCCAGTTCCTTGAGTGACTGCTATTTGGCATATCCCTTTACTAGCTTATCAAAAGACCTCCCGTACCTCTAGGAAAGAACTAGATTTTTCTCTCACCTGTATAGAACGTCACAGGTGTATCACCATCTCGACCCTTCCTCTTCCTCCCCTTATCCCTGAAACGTACAACAATGAAACTCCCCTCCCCCTCCTCTGCAAATGTCTTGGTCTCAAGGAAGGACCCATAATGCCTTGCCACAGCCCTGTGTAGCTCAGTCCTCCGCTCCTTGGAGCCACACTCCGGGAACCTGAACACCTCCGTGGAGTCTCTCTTGTTCACAAACCTCATAAAATTATCTACAACTCTTCTGTCTAGTAAGGAACAAAACACCCCGTAGGTGTCGTCCGGTACTACATAGAACTGGCAGTCTGTGGATGTAGTTTTTAGGTGTGGATATCTCGACTTTATCTCTTGATGCAGGATCGACCGTTCAACCTTCGAGTCAAACCTACCCAACGATAGTTGCAAACTTGAGTCTTTACTGAGCTGCCCTCCTTTTTCAGACTTCAACACTTGGTTGGAGAAGTTCTTCAGCTGGTCAAGTCTGTCTTCTCCTAGAATTCTCTCCATTTCAGACGTTCCGGTTTCTTTAATTTCTGTCCTTCCTACATTGTCTCCTTCCTGGCTATCTTGGTGGCTTTTCTCCATCCCACCTTCTATAGGAGTCAGACAGGTTTCTTCTGACTGCTGACTACGGCTACTGTCATCCTGTTTGTGTCCACTGCACAGGGCTTGCACACCTGCCCCATCTTTGAGCACACTTCCTGTACTCTTCACTCCATCTGAATCCTCCTGTATCAAAATTTTTTCTTCAATTTTTGAATTTCCTGTCAGCTTTTCCTGATGTTCGTCAGTACGAGTACTGATTTGTTCAGAAACATGGCTTGTTTCTGACATCACATCTTCCTCATCAACTGTTCCAGAATCATCCTTCATCAACAACTTCTCTTTACCTTTTGCTTTCTTCTCTATATGGTCAGCACCTCTACCTGATGATGTACCAACCTCGTCTTTATCAGAGCTGAGACCTTGTGAAGTTGTTTCTGTGATTGCATGTTCTCCCTTCCGATCCAACACTGATGTTTTCTCTCTACGGAATTTTGCGGGATCCCACCCCTCAGGAATCTCCTCCGGAGGACAGACCAGATTCCCGTCATTGTCGATCTCAATGACCTTGAAGTCTTCCGGGAAGACTTTGATGTTCCCGCGGAACGGCAGGTGAGAGGAGAGATGACAGGTGATGCCACACTCCCCGTGGAGCCTGTGTTCCTCTGCACTGCTGAAGTCCTGGTCATCTGTACTGGGCTCTGTGTCCTCCATGTTGGGTTCTCGTACTTTGGAGAGTCATACAGAATAAAGGTGGATGGATTTGGGAGCACTGCAAAACAGAGAAGGAATATCCAAAACCGTAAATTCCAGTTCAATGTATTGTGTTTGGCCTTTTCAAACACTTTAAAAGGTTAGTTGTTAGTACATGCTTACATGAGTCACATAGATCTTGTCTGGCTCCAAACTCATTATGCTTATTTAACAGCTAATTACACCAGTTGACCAGTCTAGATCATTTTCTCAGATCTAAAACTAGTTCTATAAGAGGTTACCCAGTATTTTGTTCGAAGATTAACTGAAGATTTGGAGTAGATTTGCTGGCATTAATATTTGTGTTTTTTCACAACTGGAGTCTTCTGTTCTGATAGTTAAACCCGGTAGAGAAATGTTTTAATAAACTTCTTCAACACTTGTCTGTTTATATACTTTTCAGTTGATATGCATCATGTATAAGCGATTTTAGATGTCTCCACTTGCCATGTACCACTGATTCTGTAGTAATTTGGTTTGCAATTCTGTTGTTTTTAAACTAACAAAAACCAAATGAAGCTCTTATCAAAGCCTAGCTACATCGTGATTTTATCTGGGAATGGCTGGGTTGACTGAACACGACAGAAACACAAACATAGGCCCAGTCAGCTGGAGCCGTTCATAATAGGGTAGAACAAACTAACTATTATAACAGTCTGTGCTGCAGGACAACTGAGATACATATAGGTATATAAGTAGTAGTACATGTGATATTCAAAACACGGGCTTATGTTTACAGAATACTTTTCAAGCTTATGGAAGAACAAAACACAATTTTATGAGCATACATGTAGGCCATATTTACATAAACAAAAAGACACAAACTTGAGTGAAAAGTTGCATTTTCCACTGCAAATATATATTTCTTAAGAAGATGAGCAGTATTCAAAAGACTTTTTCTACCATACACCGTACTGAAAATCATTGAGGTGTGTCAAAGCAAACTATGTAATGATAACAAGACTAAAACACAATTTCACACCAAAACAAAGCTGCACCAACATTACATCACACTCATGACTCCAGACTTCCGTTAGTTCCTGTGTTTACTATTCAATGCAAACCAAAAAGTGGACGAGACAATTAAGTAAACCCACAAGAAAGTCAACTTTGGGTTATAACATTACATACATGTACGCTCATTATGATTAATTGTCTTAGTCTGTTAGGGTTTACCCAGCCATTGACCTATCTTATATATAGATGTAACATTATTTATTTCAAAGCCCCATTTAAAACTGCCTAGTAAGGATGCTCCAACAGTACTTGGTGACAACGAGTTTGAAATAGGATATATTTGGAGGTTTGACTAACACCAAAATACTTACTGCAGTACCTGAATGAATAGAAAGATGTCCCTATTGACCCAAGTGCTACCATTTTCTTTCTTTACAGTTTGAAGTGAACAAACTTAATTGGCCAGAAATAGCATTGGATTTAGACTTTTTTTTTTGCTTTATTCTTCTCTAAGAAGCCTACGGAAGTGGTCAAAAGAGCAGATTAAAGCTAAAAAGGCTGGGGCCCAGGCTAGGCCAACACGTCTTTAATAAATATGTTGAGCATGGAGTTTAGAAACCACCAGAGGAATGTCATGTGGATAGATTGGCATTTCCTAGACATCAAGGTAAGAACGTTACTTCATTTAGGGAGGTAAAGTCAGTGGCAGGAGAGGGATGAGCTCTGCCTCCCAAGACCAAGCCCTGGTACGGTATCTGTCTTTTTAGAGGAATGCCACAAAGCACTAAGGATTTTGTAATGAAACTCACACACCCCCACCCCCTAAAACTCTTTCTCATCATCATCATCATCATGGGTACCCCCAGATGACCCTGCGAGGGGCAAAGTAGGGGGGGGAGTTGAGGTCCCGGGTTAGGGCGGGCAACCCTCCTGCCTGGCAAAGAAGCTCTCAATGGTGGGAGCATAAACTACCGCGCCAGGCAGGGAATTCCACTCCGGAATTGTTCTGGGAAAATATGAGTACTTGTATGAGTCTGTTCGTGCAAAGATTGGTTTGTACTTGTGTTGATGGCTACCCTGACTTCGCCCTTGGGTCAGAATCAGTGGACATTAAGGTCTACCAGGGCTTACTTTGGTTGCAGTGTTGTACATAGTGTTATCTAACAAAATCTACCTGTGTTAGAGTCGCTGTGGCTAACTGTAGAACTATAGAAATCGGTATAAAACCTACCAGTTATTCATGGATCCGCCATTAGGCTTAAAATTCACAGCTAGTAGCTTTGCTAACAAACCTTGAAGTTGAACAAATTATTAACAAAAGAATGACAACTGTAACTCATATTGATGACAGTTGTTGTTGTTGTCCTTGTATAAGTCTATTATGTCGCTAGCATGGTCTCTTGGTTTTTAGATCCATATCACATGGGCTAGAAATAGAATGAAAACATACCGCCCGCGCCCCCCCTCCCCAAACAACATAATTAATCAGAACAGCACGTTTTGCATGTAAATTCTGAAACCTTCGCAATAACCAACTACAGTCTCACTATTGCTTCACTATTGGTATTAGTTTCACATCGGAAATTAACGACACGCTCAAGAAAGACGTAAATAATCAACAGGAACCAACCTTTTCAAAAGTTTTCGTCTGTCTTGAACTATGACCCCAGGGCTGTACCACTCAGTGTAAGGGGAAGTTAAGGCCACATGTCTCCCGTTCATTTGTTGCTGTGAGCTGCCACCTAGCGATTACAATTAGTAACGCAATAAAGCAAGGCCATGACAACTTCTGCCCATGGCAAATGGTGCCGATTTCATGCGTCTTATTCCCTGTGCTAAAGTTAAGGACTTTGTAACTGAATGAATGTACTTTAATCGTACGAGGTACGAGGCCATCTTGTCATAGAATGCTACTTTGGCAAAAAAAAAAATCATAAGCGTTGAGATCAAAGGGCTTTAATAAATTTTAGTGTTGGAGTACATGTCCCTTTTTAAGATAAATGCTTGATAATGCAAAGTACATCCTTGCCAAGATATTGTACACTTTGTATTCCTCGGTTGTGCCAACAATTGCTACTTAATAAACGGTTTGAAACAAGAAATTGGTGTGCTTGACATATGACATCTTCATTGATACAACAAAGTATAGTGACTTTCGTTAGATCTATCTACTACAACTAAACATACAATCAAACAAGTGTACAGAATTGAATTACCTACATACAACGTCCGTTACGTGTAAAATAGGCAACATGGCGAGTCTAACCAAGGACGCTATAGGTCTAACGTATCAATTACACTATTGGTTCTGAGGTTCAAACGGTCTTTGATATATTTACATATATTTGTACACAGTAAGGGTTATCTCCTTCCAGAATATCGTTGAAGTTAACTTTTGAACGCTTTATATCAGTTACACCATCTATAATCTTATTTGAAGAAAAAAAGAGCATTCCACACACTTCTACATCTACATCTAAATGGTACTGGGCGATGCCCCTCGCGGGACTTTGTGCCCAGGGGAGTGAGGTTGCCCTAGCAAACCGGTGGTGGTGAGACAAAATGGTGGAGTGAAAACACAAGTTCATTCGACAAACAAAAACAAAAAGTGCTGTGCTGTACATGATATATTGCTAGGGCATGATTGGGTCTTACAGCTGGGCAGAGCTTCATGAAAAGGTCCCTTCTAATAATTCTATACGTTTTATTACAGCCAAATTCTTTTCATAACTTTCAATTATCTCATAAGTTCATCAGTTTTGTACCAACTGTTCCACGTTATGTGGGCAGCATTATTTCCGCCGCTTCCGGGTTCACCTCCTCCAGGACGGCGCTGAAGACATCACGTGCGTCTCCTCCTTTTGTACCCACTGTGTCCAGCAGTGCGCGTGCGCGTTCCTGGCTCGTAGACTTCGTCCTGATGATGTCACTTTCCTCTGTGCTGATGACGTCACGTGCCTGCAGGTGGTCCAGGAGCGGTTCCACGTGGCTTAGAGCCCGCACCAGCTCAGGGCGATGTCTGGTCAGTTGATCCTCCCTGTCTTGTGGCTCATCGGTCCGCTGGGTGGACATCATCGACGACATCAACAAGTCTGCTGCACGGGGCTCAACCTCCCTCAGGACTGACTGGAACACCTCAAGCGTGTCTTCTCCCTTCGTCCCCACGGTGTCCAGCAGCGCGCGTGCACGATCCTGGGGCGTGTTGTTGGCCCTGATGACGTCACATTCCTCTATGGTGAGGATGTCACGTGCCAGCAGGTGGTCCAGGATTGGCTCCACGTGCCTCAGGGCCTGGACCAGCTCTGAGCGGTACCTGGTGAGCGGATCCTCCTCCTCTCTACACAGCAGGTCACTGACCTGTTCCGTGAACCCGAGGATGGGATGATGGACAGTACTGCTCTCTGTTGTTGCCTTGCTGATCTCCGCCTTGCTGTAGGAGTAGAATTCCTCCCTGTGTTCCTTCAGTGCACGAGCGCTGAGCACATTCTCTACAGTACCTGTTCCTGGGCTGCACTCAAAGAGCACATCAGCGATGATGTTCTCCAGCTGCTGCAGCATCTTCCCACACTGCACCTTGTCACCCTGCGCACTCCGGACACAAATGTTGACTGCACGGCCGTCCGGAGAGAGTTTGATCAGACCTTCCACATCCCTGTCCGCACATTTGACACCATCTCTCCACAGCAGCGGGGGATTCTCCAGCTCCCTCATCAGGCGGGTCTGCACTCGGGGGAAGAACCCGGAGGAGAACATGTCGGTTGAGTCGGCACACTGGACTTGCTTCCCAAAGTAGACCACCTTTGGCTCTTGTGTGAGTTGCCACTTGTCAGACGGCATGGCTTGTGTCAGCAGCCCTGGGAAGATGAACTCTCGTCCGTTATTGGAGTGGCAGAGTTGGAACTCTTGCAGCAAGTCGATCACGAGATCCACGTCAGCAACGTCTTGGAAGACGCGCTGAATTTCTTCCCTGGTGACGTAGTCCCGACTTGTCCTGAGTCGGTGGGGAATGGGGAAGTTGTCCGGGGCCATGATTGGGCCGAAGACATCTGTGCCGAGCCAGTTGGGCTTCAGGACAAGGATAGGGTCAGAGGTGGCCGGGGTGATGAACAGAACCTGGGTTAGAAACAGACCACAACTGTACAGTCATACCGTTACTACACGGCATTGCCGTGCTAATATTGTTTAAATGGTTGGATACAGATTTTATACATTTATACAGGGAAGCTGTAGTTTCTCAAAATTGAGTTTAAAGAGGTCTGACTACTCTTCAGTAGATTAAGTAAGTATCGTACCTCTCCTAAGTGGTGCAAGAACCTTGTGGATTTGTCTAAGAACTCCTCAGACAGATGCCTGTCAATTGCTTTCACTTCACTCACGTAGTCAGGCCACATCATAACGGGGCATCTAGGGCTGATTTTACTCTTACACCACTGAGGCAGGCACTCCATGATCTTCGCGCACAGCTGGGGCATGTCGCGTTGATTCTGTGGAATTGGGATCAAAGTGAAACACGTTGGATTGTGTCATGGAATCATATATGGCCGATGCTAAAGTTATATTGCAGACAGTGCTATCAGCTATCTTACTTTCTGCAAAAGAACAAATCTTAATTAAGTAATCGTATCTAGGATTCTCATGTAGAAGATCTGCACGATAACATCGTATGCAGAAGAAGCCCAACTATTTGATTGGCATTCACATGTAGCGTGTGTGGCAACATAAGCGTGCACAACTCACTTGCAGCAAGGACTCTCTCATCCTGACCAGAAGACTCTTGAGTTTGTCCATCTCAGGTGTCCGAGTCTGCCTACAGTCCATTAGGATCACTTCATCCGCGATACGGAGGTGGTCTCTGAAATCTTCTTTCATCGCCTGAACTACACGTCCAGCTCGGCGTTGCCCTGGTTTTTGTACGGATGATGTTTTTATAGTGAATGATTAAAAAAAAATCAAATATCATAAAGGGGGCGAATCATGATAGCTAAAGGATGCATGATACAACAGACACACCACACCCCATCGTCAACGTCATCACATACCATATCTTAATCTTAGTTTGGTTAGGATCGTCACCTGTGGTAAGCTCAACTTGGTCCGCATGGCTGGCCACCAAGATGACGTCAGGCTTCCGGTTCGGGTTGCAGGACTTGATGAAACACAACCACCAGTGGACCTGTGGTGACAAGCATTTTAAAAGCTATAATAGAATTTTTCATTAAAAATATTTTTGTTATGTATGATCTCTTGCTTAAGCCTCTAAAGAAAAGACAGTTGACAAGTATCCTAGCTACAGATGATCCCAGCCATCAATGTGCTGCACTCAGTAACAAAATTATGTTGTAATTGACAGATTACCACTTAACAAGTTGGTGGGTAAGATGTTTGATAACGACGGATAAATAAACAGACACAACGTAGGTAGGGTTTGTTATGTACATCCATAAAGCCATCAGATACAGGTCAATAGATGATAATGAAAGCCATTTTTGATTACCTGTCTTTCTTGGGTCTCACTGTCGTCCATGATGTTGTACAGCACAATGAAGACGGTGTTCTCTGCATCCATGAACATACTGTGGGTCACCGCGTACTCCGACTGCCCAGCAAAGTCCCACACGCTGACCTCCCCCACCCCTGGAATATGGAACGTTCCAATTTCCACCCCTGGGGTCGGGTTGTGAGGTTCTTCCACTGACCTTCGGGAGAGTCTTTGGATCAGTGCAGACAGCAGGCCCTGATTTGTATAAAAAGTGTCGTTAATTTTAGTCGTTATAACTTTCCAACAACTTTACATCTAGAGTTACACGGCTCCGTACCTTCGTCAAACGATTTCAGCCTTTACGACTAATGTTTTATGAGTGTTTCTCATTAATTGTACAAAATATGGTCTTCATGTGAATGTTAATATACTTCAGATGAATTAGAGTTTTTTTTCTGACGTACCTTCGTTAGACTTGTTTTCAGTGTGGACTTCCCAGTTTCCTCCTTCCCTCCTATGAACACCTTAAACCTGTTGACCTTCACTCCGCCAGACTTCTGCATCAACTCGTGGTAGGACTTCTCTTGCTTCAGCTGTTTGTCAAGATTCTGAGACAACAAATATTTGTTTATGAAAAACATGGCTTTTTGGTACCTCTACAAATAATACTGTCAATTTTATGATAACTACAGGTTGAATTGTGGTCAAGAAAAATAGTTGATTGACAATCGTTAGCATTTAGTGTGTTATTTACCTTTAAGAAACGCCAGGTCTCCTGACCATATGCCCGATCTAGCGGAGTCTTCCCACCCTATATTAATAATAATAATAATAATAATAATGGTTTATTTGACAGAAGCATTTCGCAGCCTTTCGGCTGAATTGTACACTCCTTTCACATGGAAGTCGAAGACATTGAGTAAAAAACGGACTTTTAGAAGTACAATCAATTTACACTGGTAAACCACTATACCTGGAATTTACAGCCTTAAGATTATTTAACGTTTACAAAGTATTAATTACTATTGACATGATTTACAGCAATAAGATAACCACAGCCTTCTAAATGCTTCCTAATCTTGAACACTCCAACTGGACACATGGGAGATCTCTGTTACCGAGCAGAACCTTATTTCATGGTTAGCAAACACAACTCAAAACAAAGCCAAAGAGAAAACAGTAGCCAGAAACTTCTTCTAGAGCTGAAACTAAAATTCCGCCTTGTTTTCTAATGTAAATGTAAGCCAGATTGGATACAAATTCTGTATCCTCTTCATGTAGCCTGAATGTGTCCATGCAAAAACAAGTATACAATGCCAATTATAAAATAAACACATTTTTCCATCCACGTCCGCTCAGCACGAATCAGCGCGAAACAAGTATGTATGACCTTATTTCTGGCTGTAACTTCCGCTCCGGAGCGGATAAGGAGTTCAGAAGTCCCGAAGTCGCCTTTGTGGGAAGCCCAATGCATGGGCGTGTTCTGGTCCTGTACAGGAAAAGGGTCAGGATCAGAACTGGTGGGATAGTTGTGGGTAATAGCATGGGATGCCGCTTTGAAGACAGGTGAAGTTGTACCTAACTTACTACCGTTACTTTAGTGATTTCAATCCTCCATTTGTCACGATATTTATCTTAAATGGTTTATGTACGTGTTAGCTGCAGAACCAAAACGAAGCAGGAGTCAAGCAAGCGACAATCTTATCCGTTTTCATGCTTGTGGAACGTGCCATGGCTCAACTATAACTTGGCTGCTGATATTCTAAGTTAGGCTTAAAGGGACTGGTTAGGTGACTGGCCATCCGTCATCATCATAAATTTTATACCCACACAGTTGTCACCTAAAACAAGGTCTATTACCTGATCTCTTGCTGTGACGTCAGCACCAAACCGAATGAGAAGCTCACAAGTCCCGGTGTGGCCCTCGGCAGCAGCCTCGTGCAAGGGCGTGGACTGGCGCTGTACAGGAAGGAGGTCAGAGTCAGTAGTGGTGGGTTCATCGCAGGTCATGAAGACAGCAATGATTCATCAGAAATTTGGGCAATGAACTTGGATGAGGGACAAGGTCATCAGCAAGACATTTTGTACAACAGAGTACGAAAACAAAATAGCGAGTAGTGTAAATCTTTTATTACAAACAGCATAACTGTGTATTATCCAAGATTACCTAACCAGGATCACATGGCCGACATGCATGTGAAATAAAATGTGAATTACCCGATCTCTCGCCATCACGTCCGCACCGGAACGAATCAGAAGCTCGCAGGTCCCGGTGTGGCCCCGGTAAGCAGCCTCATGCAGGGGAGTGGACTGGACCTGTGCAGGGAGAAAGTTGGGGTCACTAGTCTTTGTTCGTCTTTGCTCATTGATATATTACGAGTTTGGTCTGGAATAAAAGATAAAAATGAACGAAACAGAAAAACCATTGGTTGATCATCCTACTGAAGCCCAGCTAAGGCCATCAAATAAATTTAAATTCCCCACTGATATTTGTGGGCTGCATTGACTGGTTGAACAAAGTAAAATGCAGAATCCGAATAGAAATTGAGTTCAGTTAACCTTAGTTGCTGTTATTTACTACAATTCATGCAGACTTTAATTTTCATGTGTTACCTCATCACCTACGGCGTTCACGTCAGCACCATACCGAATCAGAAGCTCACATGTTCCGGCGTGTCCCCCAGTAGCAGCCCGGTGCAGGGTTGTGGGCTGGTCCTGCACAATGAAGAAAGTACATATAGACAATAGCTTTGTTGCAATCACTTCACTTTCATCTTCCCAAGGCTTCCCAATCAATATAATCAAGGTATAACTTCATAACGCTTTTGCTGACTGAAATATCAGTGAACACAAACAGATAGGCAAACACAAAATAAGTGTGCTTTACCTGATGTTTCGCCATCACCTCGGCACCAGAGCGAATCAGAAGCTCACACGTCCCGGTGTGGCCCCGGGCAGCAGCCAGATGCAAGGGTGTGGACTGTTCCTGTAGAAAGGGGTCGGAGACTTGAAAATGTTGAGAAAATCTATCCAGACAGCAGTGTTTCAAAATATAATTTTGTGCTAGTTCTACTTGAAATTTATCTTACTGCAGTTATGATAGTATATAATCTATCTTCCTGGATGCCTGGTGAATCAAGGACTTTCATGTGAAAGAAACTTATTTCTTTTGCATGTAGTGTATCATAATACCTGCTCTAGAACATTCCAGGATTACTTGTACTTCTGAAGGAGAGTTGTATGTCAGGAGGGAATGTTTAGGGGAACTAAAAATGACAGATGGAGCGAGCGTTGTGACAGGGACACCGTGACGTGAGGAACACTGTTTGGTTATAGGTCACTTACATAGTCCTTAGCCTCGAGATCTACGCCATGTCGGATCAGTAACTCCACCACCTCAGTCTGTCCGTGCTTGCTGGCCACATGCAGGGATGTCAGGTCTTCCTAGATAGGGACGCAATCGTGCAATAGTCGGTTACAACTTGTCTACACAGTGCGGTATCATCGAACTGACTATGAAAAACGGATGTATCGACGGGGTGGGGGAAATTATCAAGTACTCATCATCATGTGGGTGCCAACCCAACCTACGACCGAACACCACTTCCCTCGTAAATGGAATTGCGACTTCCTACCGGTGTGGGCCCAGGGAAAAATCCGCCCAAGCATCACTGACCATTTGTTTCTCAATAATTTGACCAACGATTTCCTACTACACGGTCAACTTATTAATCATGGAAATAAGTTCTGATCATTCATGCAAATGAAGTCCTCATTCGCATGGGCATCCGCCCGGAGTGAACGTTGTGAGAAAGATACCGTGAGCGCTTGTTACTTACCCTGTCTCTCACCTCCAGGTCAGCGCCATTCTGTATCAGGAGCTCTGCCACCTTCGTGTGCCCGTGTCTACTGGCAACATGTAGGGATGTCTGGTCACGCTGGATAGAGCAATAATTGGGGGCATTCAAGAACGTTAGCAATATGTAACATGGCAAGGTGGCAAAGTGATCTTGCGGATAGGGTTTTTGATCTATATTTTAGAATGATTCCGAATTGCTAACATTCATCAATTAGTGTTAACTTTATTATGAGTACCCCCGTAACTGCTGTTGAATCAAAGATCCTCACCCATCCCCAGTCTCTCTTTACTTTGACATCCACCCCAGCCTCCAGCCCCCTCAGCACAGTCTGCACGTCACCCTCCTGCACGGCCGTGAAGAACGAGGCCAGGTCCATCTCATCACAACCTGCTGGTATTTCACAACAGCGTAGTTACTCATCACCAGGCTCCTTTAAATCTGGTTGTCGAAAATACTATTAATTTTACCAAAGTGATGAACATTTCACATATCACAAACCTAGTCTTACACAATTGCAACCTCAGTAGGTAAAGTTGTACTTAACTTTAGTGGCAATTTGATTACCTAATTTAGCCAATTCTTATTTCTCATAAACTAAGTTTTCTCGTGAAGAGTACTATATGACGTCTTACACACAGCTATTAGCAGAGTTCCGGCGGGAAAACAGCCCTTTATATAAGCGTGAAGAGGATTTGATTTCCAACAAGAGGAGTTTCTACGTATACGACGCAGATTTAACTCTATTGGAGAATGGGAAAATCATTAACGTAGATACCGCGATCATTGAAGGCTGGCTGCGATACCCTCAGCAGTGACCAAAGTGCGATGTCCATTTTTGTCCGGCGTGTTGTTTGCAGTGTCCACAAGCTACCCAAGCGAATAGTTTCCGGGTTAAGGGTAACTGACCTTAACGTACAATTAACCGTTTGAAGGTCAAAAAAACACTTCGGGGGTGCAAAAGAGTGTAAAGAGTTCTCTCTTTAAATGCATATTATTTTCTTTTCAGAATTTGTACAAGTAATTACAATTAAGTCCTTCAAGCAAGGAAGTTAAAAGGAAGTTATTTCTTCGCACGTCTTTAGACACCTAAACGTCCACTTCACCTCCATACGTCTACACAACACCGGGACTCAGCTTCAATATAAACACAGGAAGCGTAGCTTTAAACTCTTTTATAAAGTTCACAGAGAAAAATTACCGGGATAACCCGATATTTCTTTGCCAAACTTTGCAAAATAACCTTGGCCTTTTTTCTTTTTGATACCTTTCTGATACAGTTGATGAGTTGTAGAATGCTCATACTTACGTTTTCAGTGAACCAAACAACTGTTACTGAGATCCCCGGTGTTGGTCGTGTCCGGCAACTTGGATTAAATCACTGGCAAAGCCAACATTTAAACGTGGTGCATCATCAGGGAATGTTGCAAACAGACTTTGACACGTCATATGATTTGTGTTTGTCGCGCCACACACAACATTACGTCATCTAGTTCAGGGGTAGAAAACCTTTGGAACCATCACGAGATTTGGTGCCGAGACCTCAAACGACCTTCAACTGCAATAGTTTTACGCTTCGTGCTTAAAATACTTTGAAAGTATGAATTACCTAATTTTTCCACGCGTGGAAACTGCATTTCAGTAGAAAATATTCTATATGAGCAGACAATTGGACTACCATGCAGGTGGCTACCTATAGTTTTACAATTGAACGCGTTACGATAATGCTACACAATGCTGTGTATACATGCAAACGTGGCTATATATGCATATATGTATGCAAATTACAAACACTCTAAATTCTTTTCACCAACGTATGATTTTTATTCCTACATATATCAACACATGGGGCATATAGCCATATAGCTACAAACAGGTGCAGCCGCCACCCAACTTTGACCCCTTATCACTGGTTTGTGTTGGCTGTCCGCGCGGGACAGGCGTCATCTAGTCTGACACTGGAACAATGGGACTCACTCAGGGATTTTAATTGTCTGACCTCGGAGCAATAACTTGGACCGCCGAGCGTCTGATAACTTTGCGTTAAAAGTTACAAAGAGTCACCATGCGTTTTTCAGAGAGCCTACAACTAGCATTCATCGGCTGTGTATGATGTAAAGTATGTGGATTATTGGTTTGTTGACTACCAGAACGCTATTACCTAGGGAAAGCTGAGCATTTTTATGTGCATATGCATGTGATATTATGTTTGGCCGATTTCCGTGAAAATTAAAAAACATAATACTTACGAAAACTTTATAGAAATCAATGAAATTGTTATTAATACATGGGGCAAATAATTACAACCATCTGCAGCAGGCTGGAACTTTAGAACCCTGATCACCAGAGTAGCGTCTCAGGGGATATACGTAATCTAGTTTGGCGGTAATTTTAAAGCAACTTTGGAACCATTGGAACCAGCATTAGGTAGATGGCTTAACTTCGGGTGAATTCAAATTTAATATAATTGACTTAAGTTTGCTCCCCTTGCGTATTGTCCACTAGTGTGTATGGGGGAGAGAAAAGAAAAAAAATATGAAGAAACAGGTTCACAAATGTATGAAAATTTTATCAATGTATGGCATTAATAAAAAACAACAAAATGCGCTTAATTGGGGCATTCCACTCCAGAAGGGGGTGGAGTTTTCCAATAGATAATGTGTCAATGAATACATAATCAGCCGAATTTTGTGGAATTCACATTGCGCGATGTGTATTTTGTAAAACAATATGACACCCACTAAACTCACGCAGACCCTACCCATGCATTCCCTATACGCATAGACACTTTGTTTATCGTGCGTATTTTCGGAATAAATGAGGAGCACACCGAGAAGGCAAATTGGTCACAAGATAGCAAAGAACACATGACAAGACTAGATTTCTTAGCGATCCTGAAATTAGTTTTGTAACCTTACCTAAAGGTTTTGCATTGTATTTAACCATAGGATTAATTCAATTAGAGGGTACTTGGGGAGTTTAGTAGAAGACTGGATGCTTTTGAGCAACTGGGTACTTTATCGTATAATGTGAAGTAGTATGCATTTATTACTTTCTAAAATTAATATCTATCGGAAAATAACGATGATGATGATGATGGAAAATAACACTCCCGTGTGGAGTGGAATGCTCCTTTAAGTGTCGACTTTGATCCCTTACCATCAGATTTGCCTTCGTCGTCAGCGCGAAAGTCACATTAACTAGCCTGGTGGTAAAATAAGAATCTCTGGGACGAGTCTTCATCATGAGAGTTGAGACAATGAAAATGTGAAAAGATAATCGATGTATGAACTCTGGTACTAAAATGATGACGACCACGAACAGCAACGCACACAAACTTGAATTCGCAAACCTCGTTGTAACATTTACATTTACCCATGTTACATCTTTTGATATCGGCTGGTGGTTAGGCGTGATAAGTACATTCCTGGTCACACTTCTCCTCACTACTTCAATTTTCCAGATTATTTATGAATGGGTGACTGCAGTAGGCAGCATTCGTAGTATATCTGCGTAACGTCACATTGGTAGTGGAGATACCATGTTAAAATTTATTTCAGAAAATTCGCTTATATGCATACTTTGGCAGCCTAGTTGTCCTTTGGACAAAGTGATCAATGCAAAAATGTGTTTACAAGAATTTAAGCCATAATGACTTGCTTGTCGCGTATCATGTACCCCAATTCTTATTTTGATTTTGAAAATATTTCATTGGGGATATAAAATGTGTCTTTTCTATTTTTCCACACCGTTTATGGTTGTTCTTGTATTCGTACGTGGTAGGCATATGCATTTACTACACAATGCGACACTGTTAGAAATCTAAATCCAAGAAAAACGGTCTTTCCTGTTCTTTACCTTCAATCTTATTTGGGGAGAAGCAAACGAACATTCCACACATTTTCAGAACAAAGTCCTTTTTATACGTTTCATCACAGCCAAACTTTCAATCATTCAAGTTCATCAGTTTTGTACCAGCTGTTCCACGTTACGTGGACAGCATCATTTCCGCCGCTTCCGGGTTCACCTCTTCCAGGACGGCGCTGAAGACATCACGTGCGTCTCCTCCTTTTGTACCCACGGTGTCCAGCAGTGCGCGTGCGCGTTCCTGGCTCGTAGACCTCGTCCTGATGATGTCACTTTCCTCTGTGCTGATGACGTCACGTGCCTGCAGGTGGTCCAGGAGCGGTTCCACATGGCTTAGAGACCGCACCAGCTCAGGGCGATGTCTGGTCAGCTGGTCCTCTATGCCCTGTGGCTCATCGGTCCGCTGGGTGGACATCATCGACGACATCAACAAGTCTGCTGCTCGGGGCTCAACCTCCCTCAGGACTGACTGGAACACCTGAAGTGCGTCTTCCCCCTTCGTCCCCACCGTGTCCAGCAGCGCGCGTGCGCGATCCTGGGGCGTGCCGTTGGCCCTGATGACGTCACATTCCTCTATGGTGAGGATGCCACATGTCTGCAGGTGGTCCAGGATTGGCTCCACGTGCCTCAGGGTCTGGACCAGCTCTGGGCGATTCCTGGTGAGCAGATCCTCTTCCTCTCTGCACAGCAGGTCACTGACCTGTTCCGTGAACCCGAGGGTGGGATGGGGGGTTGTACCGCCCTCTGCTGCTGCCTTGCTGATCTCCTCTTTTCCATAGGAGTAGAATTCCTCCCTATGTTCCTTCAGTGCACGAGCGGTGAGCACATTCTCTACTGTTCCTGTTCCTGGGCTGCAGTCATAGAGCACATCAGCGATGATGATCTCCAGCTGCTGCAGCATCTTGCCACACTGCACCTTGTCACCCTGCGCACTTCGGACACAGATGTTGACTGCACGACTGTCCGGAGAGAGTTTGATCAGACCTTCCACATTCATGTCCGCACACTTGGCACCATCTCTCCACAGCAGCGGGTGATTCTCCAGCTCCCTCATCAGGCGGGTCTGCACTCGGGGGAAGAACCCGGAGGAGAACATGTCGGTTGAGTCGGCACACTGGACTTGCTTCCCAAAGTAGACCACCTTCGGCTCTTGTGTGAGTTGCCACTTGTCAGACGGCATGGTTTGTGTCAGCAGCCCTGGGAAGATAAACTCCAATCCATTATAGGTGTGGCAGAGCTGGAACTCTTGCAGCAGGGTGATTAGGAGATCTATGTCAGCAACGTCTTGGAAGACGCGCTGGATCTCCGCCCTGGTGACGTAGCCTTCGCTTGTTCTCGCCAGGCGGGGAATAGGGAAGTTGACTGGTGCCATCATTGGACCGATGACGTCTGTGCAGAACCAATTAGGCTTCAGAACAATGATGGGATCAGAAGAAGTCGGACAGTTGAAGATTATCTGCAAAAGAAAGTTGGCACAATGTACGGGCGTTTACTTTACGGCTCCTCAACATTACAATTAAACACAAAATAAAATCCATTCAATGTTTTCGAAAAGTAGGTCGGAGCAAACTGGACAAGTAAATGATATATCGCAAAATGATTTGAGCAGTTAAATACTAGTCTTGTTGGACATAAAACCCTTAGCTTTTTGGGCATACAAAGCTTCTTCAGTTTCAAGACACCAGGATCAGCATCTTATCATTCAGTAGCTTCACACAAAGATGGCAGCCTACCTCCCCCTGATGGTCCAAAAGTATTGTAAACTTCCGCAGGAATTCCTCATCCACAAGTGGGTCGATCTCTTTGACTGCTTCCACGTAGCCTGGCCACCTCAGTACAGGGCACTTCGGGCTGCACTTTTTCTTACACCAGCTGGGTAGCTGCTTGATAATTTCGGCGCACAGTTTGGGCATCTGTCGCTGATGCTGTGTAAATTGTACGTAGAAAGACACCATTTGTAAATCCTTAGCTGTCAAAAATGCCCTGCATCAGATCTGTCTCTGGTGCTTTACAAGTTGTAAATGGCAATCCGTGGTTATTGGTCAATAATTCAAAATTTAGCAAATGAATTGGCATTCATTACCCAGATCTGCTGTTATCAACACGCACTCTTACCTCTGACATGGCCATCTTCATCTTCGCCAACAGTTTTTTGAGCCGGTCCATCTCAGGTGTACGGGTCTCTCTGCAGTTCATCAAGAAGACTTCGTCTGAGATGCGGAGGTGATCTTTGAACTCTAACGTCATCAGTTGCAGAAGATGAGCAGCTTGGCGCAGTCCTGAACGTTATCATTAGCACGAAACATACAATGAGGATATTAATGTAGTTAATTTGCACATTATATCTACATGAGTTGTATTATTAGTTTCATTTCTGCCATGGCAAGACCATTGTATCATTTCCCCATTTACCGTTGGTTATTGTGCAGCCTGATCCATTTGTAAAGAACTATTTACTCTGAAAAATAAATTGTACAGAGACTCATATCGTGTTTACCTCTGTCTCGTGACACTTTGTCTGCATGGCTGGCCACTAAGATGACGTCAGGCTGCCGGTTCGGGTTGCAGGACTTGATGAAACACAGCCACCAGTGGACCTGGGGGATGCATTTGTACCGAGGCCCATGTAAAAGTAACAGAATATGAAAAATTGAATTAACGTTGATAAAAAAAAATTACCTGTAGTTTTTGGGTCTCACTGTCGTCCATGATGTTGTACAGCACGATGAAGACGGTGTTCTCTGCATCCATGAACATGCTGTGGGTCACCGCATACTCCGCCTGCCCAGCGAAGTCCCACAGGCTGACCTCCCCCACCCCTGGAATATGGAACGTCCCAACATCCACCCCTGGGGTGGGGTGGTGAGGCTCCTCCTGTGATGACGGCTTACTCAGTCCTTGGAGTAGTGCAGCCACGAGGCCCTGTTGGACAATATTTATTCGATTTTGAAATCCTTGCTGTTGAGTATTTTAGGCTTCTTTTATGACATGCTTTGTGTCTAAGGAATGTTGTATTTTGATATTTGTGTATATCTTTAAGGTATCTCGGTTGGCTAAATTGGCATTTTGACCTTCCACTGTTTTCTTATTAATGAATTAAGAAAGAATGGAGCCATAACGAATGTTGATAGATGGGGATTAGAGAATTCTAAATCTGATTTTTTTGGGGCCGAATTGATGACGTCATCATTTTTATTACCTCTGATATTATTTTTTTCTATGACAAAATACAGCACTTTGGTACATACCACTGTAATGAAACTTCGTTTTTCGTTGCATAATGATGGAAGCTACAAACGTAGTGTTGCGCAAATTGATATCTACTAATGATCTGTAGTAATTAGAAAATATTTGTTTTCATCTAATTAAAAAAATTTAATTCTTAATAACTACAGATCGTTAGTAGATATCATTCTTTCTTAATTCATTAATAAGAAAACAGTGGAAGGTCAAAATGCCAATTTAGCCAACCGAGAAACCTTAAAAAACGACATTGTTATGATTTCAGAATCAAGCGAGGCTTTTACTCACCCTTTGAAGACTTTCCTTAAACGTAGACTTCCCAGTTTCCGCCATCCCAAACACGAACACCTTACACCTGTTGACTTTTACTCCGCCGGACTTCTGCAGCAACTCATGGTACGTCTTCTCTTGCATCGCGTCCTCGATTCCAGAAGGGATAGGAATGTTAATTTTTTTTGTCAATGTTTGAGAGTTGCAGGCAATCAGGCAATTAGTCGTCAGTATGATTGTTACTGTATTTATTAAGATTTCCTTTAGCTAAAGGCTAATTTTGCAAGGATCAGAATACGAAACACGCAATACACATACAGACATACAGGATTAAAGGTTACATAGAAATTATAAACTAAAAAAACACGTAAAAACGATTAACCTGACAAAAAATTGTTTGTTTTAGGATTTGGTAGTCTGAAACTGCATGATTGTTAGGCAAGGAAAACATTGCCCACCTTCAGGATACGCTTAATCCGCATCTTGAATATTCCAGCTTGGTCCAATGGAGTCTTTCCATCCTGTACAGAGACATCAGAGACAGTGTAGATTTAAAAAAAAATGATGTTACCTATAGTTGTATGCTTCGATTCATTCATAATATCTCTGCCTACGCCCATGTTAAGATACTGTGTAATCGGTTTTGAGCTAGAGGCCACAGTGGTTTTTAGCTAGAGGAACAATTGGATGGTAGAAGGAAACAATTGATTTGGACGCCTTCCAGCTGTGTTTAGAGTTTAGAATATCCTATATGCATTGATATGAGGGCAATTGTTAAATTAAGCAATTATATGTATTAATGACGTCATAGATGATCTTTGTGTGGGATCGCGTGGCGCAGCGGCAGCATTTGTGCTTCGTGACCGAGAGGTTGCGGGTTCGAATCCGTCTGCGTGTCACCGATCTTGAGCCCTTGGGAAAGGCACTTTATACGGCTTTCCTCACTATACTCAGGTGAAAATGAGTACCTAGCTTCGGCTAGGGCCGTCCCTCGGATAGGACGTTAAATGGAGGTCCCGTGTATGGGGAGAGTCACACCCCATGAACGTTAAAGAACCCCCACACGTGCGATGGTGCGGTGGGAGATGGAGCAGAACCCTTCTGTCTGGAGTTGGTGATTCACTTCAAATCACCCGGATGGAGGCCTGGCGAACCTCCATTACGTATTGATCAGCCACACGGTGATTTACATCAGCGAAAGGGTATGCCATCCCGCCGCGCCGTGTGTAAGCATGTGCGAACATGCACAGGGCTAGCCCTTGGTAATAGCCCCTGGCTAGTTGGGCAACCCTGGTTGTTTGCTAACAGCTGAACAAATAAATGAATAAATAAATGAAATAAATAGATGACATGTATCAATGTCCTATTGTGTAATTGGCAAAATTTCTTCGTGCTCGTCGACGCGTCATTTCTTTGTTGAGTTATCGTAAACAGTTGTTTAAATATATGCTGCATTATGAAATGTTAAGAAACTGTCCCAAACACATGCTGCTCAGCTTTGTATCAAGGGTTGGTAAGGGACACGGCACGGGGTATTCCAGGTAATAAGATACGCCAAAAAGCAAACTACTTAAGCAACTGGATATGGTTTTGGAAACATCCGTTGTTTTTCGTCAGTGATACTGGAAAAATCTTGTTGGAGAGGGTTTTTATATCCTAGCTGTGAATTGATTGTGATTGAAAAAATGATAGGTGGAACTTGAACAGACACCAAATATGCCAAAGGGGAAGTGATCATCTCTGCAAAAATGGCAAAACAGATTAAAAATAAATGGTGAGAAATTTCATAGTTATGACATGTGTAAGTTTACCAATGATGAACATCACCATGCATGAATCTGTGAAATCTCTAAATATTTCATAGAGGTATGAGGTCACTAAAATCTAGTAGTGACATAAGATTGAATACCTGTAGTCAATGTAATGATATTATCATAACCTTACATCATTGCAATCTGTTTGGTTTATTTTAATTGCATTACCTTATCCCTTGCCATCACGTCTGCCCCATGGCGAATAAGAAGCTCAACAGTCCCGGGGTGGCCCTGAATAGCAGCCAAATGCAGGGGTGTGGCCAGGTGCTGTGCAGGAAGGTCAGGGTCAGCAGTGGCGGATTCAACACGGACAGCAGTCATAACATGGATAATAAGCAGTTTTATATGGTCCTGAAATGTCTAGAGTTTATAGCGTGATCAATTCACGCGTGACTTTGTACTATTAACTTAGATTTGTTTCATATAATATACTGGACATTTACGTGTTTGTCAGGATCTCTGTAAGCAGCAGCCATCAGCATTGGCTTCCTTATCACACCATCGCACTTTTAGATACAAATATATGTTGAATGCATGTATTTGATATAATATGATATCAGTATCAAGTTACATCTATGTAATCTGCAATGTCTATTTGAAAAGAGTGTGTATCACCTTATCCGTGGCAGTCACGACTGCTCCATGGCGAATCAAAAGCTCACAAGTCCTGGCATGGCCCCCGTAAGCAGCTCGATGTAGGGGTGTTGACAGGTACTGTACAGGGAGAAAGGGTAGCGTCACTGAGTAGCAATTGGTCCTTTTAGGCAATTGATTTGAAAAAGCGACAAACATGGATTACAGACAAACATTAACCACTGGACAACCTAGCTATCATATAGCGTATTTTTCATGTATGTCCTGGAACTCCAAGAAGCGCATGCATTATTGGAAGGGCTAACCTGATCAGTCGTACCCTGGCCTAGGGGCACGTACGGGCTAAACTAACCGGTTAAGAAAATCTAAACTCCCAATAGAACTTTGTTCAGTTAACATTATTAATTGTGATTGTATACTACCGCAAGTTCGCAACATACATGTGTATTCATGTCATATATCACCTTAAGGTATGGGCCTTGGTCTATTTTGAGTAAATAGACTTTCCTTTCGAGTAAAGTGGTAAGCTTAGAAATTGTAAATGCGATAAGATATTGATTGTGCATAGTTGTAAACTCAAGCGACTAGCTTTCTTGTAAATAGTCCCGAGGGACATAGAACTTACAACTGTCTCAAAACGGCGCGCGCTTAGCTACGGCTGTCAGTCAGAAAATTTGAAGTTATCTTTATACATTTTTTGTATATTGACTAATCGAAATCAAGCATCTGGGGACCATCGTTACAAAAATTCCGGTTATAGCTTTTGAGATTTATGGAGGGAGGACCTGTTCGGGTTGGATATTTACTAAAATGTCAAACCGGGTCCGTTCTATTCTGAAATCAAAATTATGACAAGACTTCGCGCGGATTTAGGGGTCATTTGTATTACGCTTTCGAAATCAGTGACAAGTCGTCTACTTGGCACCGTAACTAGAAGGTTTAGTGTTTCTTACGCAATGAATTTCCTGTTGGTTTAACGTTTGAAATCTACAACACTTGATTTCGGGTCGTTTTTGGGATAGGAAAACGACATACGATCGGTTCAAAAACCTATATGAGGAGGAAAGGAGGCTGAAATTTTGTGAAGCTGTAATTATGAAGATGCGCGGCTATTTGCCACAGCGGCAAGCTTTCCTGTAAAGAGGTGTCGACGCCCAGGGTCATGGACTAATTTCTTTCGCGGAAGGAAAAGGCAACTGCATGCATAGAACTCTCGGTAAGGCGTATAGGAGTGCATTGCAAGATTGTTCTGTTATAGGAGTTGAATTTATGTATGAAAGAAGCACAACGTCAACATCAGCGTGAACTATTTTTTTTTCCTTTTTAGATATGGATATTTTCACGATAATTTATAACGAAAACGTCTTATAAGGTCCGAAGCAAAGTATATTGCATTTGTCATTTTCTTGCACTGCGCCCTACTGGTGAAGTACCATGTGGCAAAGGGAAAAGAAAAGGTGCTATTCATGTTGTGCCAAATGAGTTAAACCCACATATGTATGGACGATTTTTCATGTGTTTCAAAGAGTAGACAACGGGTCTCATGAATGAAAATTATGGACAAACTGCAATGCCTTTAACAAATACCTTCTCCAGAACATTGTTATAGTTGTCTCAATGGGATCTATACGTCTGAAGGGAATATTAGTGAGAGAGTGTCGTGACAGAAATTGTCCAGGTGCTCTACTAACCTCGTCCCTCGCCTCGACTACAGAGCCATGTTTGATCAGGAGCTCTGCCACCGAATGCTGTCCGTACCTGCTGGCAACATGCAGGGATGTCTGACTGACCTGGATAGAGAAACGGGGGAATAACCGGTTAAAATATGACTGTACAGAGAAAGGTATCATCGTCACAGTGCAATCATCATTATCATCATGCCAGGGTATCGTTACCTTTGTGAAAGAAACCCTATCTCGACTATGTTGACCGACTCCAATTTTTCCACAGATGATGATTTCTGAAGTCATGCATTTAAAAGGACACATAAACTGTGACTACAATCATGTAATGCCGCAACGCAACATCGGTCTCCTTACCTTTTCTCCCCAATCTCGCTTGACCATGAGCATGACGTCCATCCCAGCCTCCAGCCCTTTCCTCACAGTCTGCACATCACCTTCCTCTACAGCCTTGTAGAACGTGTCCACGGCCATTACCACAGAATCTGTAACACAGAAAGGACAAATATGATGATTGATTAAAATTTTACGAACTCTCGAAGAAAATGATCATAATGCATGCACATAGTAAAATTGTGAGCAAGTTTCATTTACTTTTTGAAACCCATACTTGTGTGTTGATTCCTACGCACCTGCCTGGTTTACGTTGCGAATTGCTTGGCCCTCGAGCTCTAGTCCAGTCTTTGTTTCCCCCTTCTCTGGGCCTTCCTTCTTCTCACAGTCACCTTCCTCACCTTTACCCTCCACTGGTTGTTTGGCAGACAGCAGTTCCTCTATTTGAGCAGCCATGCTCTTGTTAACCTCCTGCAGCTGCTGGATTTCTGATTCATTTGTCTGGAGGATTTTCTGAGCTCCCTTCTTCTCCTCTTCCAGTCTGGTTATGCCCTTTCTTAGACTTTGCACCATGGCTTCTGTCTGTTGTCTGGCAGTGTTTATCTGTTCTTCCATTCTATTGATTATCTCTTCCTTGTTCCTGATGGTCTCTTGTAGCCGACGGATTTCCATCCTCTGTTCTGACAGAAATTTCTGTGACGTCTCATCCTTCTCTCTTAGTCCTTGTATCTCTTCACGAAGTCTGGGAATATCTGTCAGCTGACTGATAAGTTTTGTGTTCTCAGCTGTCAGTTCGCCAATTTCAACATCGCTGCTCTTTTTGGTCTCCAGCATCTGCTTGATTTCTTGATTCTGTTTTTGGAGGGTTCTCTGAGACATCTTGTCCTTTTCTTCTAGGGTGCTAATCGTCTTTTGCAGACTGCTACACATGACCTCTGCCTCGTCCTTGGCTTTCTGCATCTCTTCTCGCATTGTTGTCTGTTCCAAGACGATTTTCTCTGCTTTCTCCATTTCCTGTGTCAGCGTTGTCACTGCCTTCTTCAGGGTTTTACTTTCCTGTCTTTCTGTCTGTAGCTCTCCCCGTGTAACCTGAAGCCGACCTTCCATCTGTTGCTGTGACTTCTTTCTACCTGTCTGCAGGACTGTTTGTACTTCTCTGGCTGTAAAGTTCATTGCTGTGACGTCATCAGTGCTTTCTGTGCAAGACTGGTTTCCTCCACGGACAATGGCCAGGTCAAGACCTCTTACGCAGAAGTGGTCCACTCGTCTACTGGGAGCTGGCAGGGCCAGAATGTTGTCAATGGAAGTGGTACGGTCCAGTCCTGTTTATAACAGGAATAAAGTGAATACTATATTACCAATGTAGCAAATTGAATCATCAAGTCATAAATGTCAACTGAAAGCAGGTAAGTTAGTTATGAGAGCAACTATATGTTGTAGTCTCACCTCGTCCTAGTCTGTTTCGAACTCGCACATAGTCTTCGTGCTTCACCTGAAGTCTCACGATCAACTGTGCACCCTTGACCTTTCTCTGCAGTTCGTCCGAGATGAGGATGTGTGAGAGTTGCTGAGACAGGCTGCCCTCCCCCACCCTGTAGTGGTTGTGGTAGAATCTGTCCACATCAGTCTGGCGGAGAAATGTCAGGAGGAAGATGACAGATCCACGCATATGTTCTATCAAGAAAGCTTTCTGTTCCAAGAAGACCTTTTTTGCTTGGCTGCGGCGCTCGTCGTCCATCAACACCTCTGCAGTAAAAAGGTCCCGGTGCATTTCCCAGAGCCGATTCATTATTTCGTAAGTGAGTTCTGTACTGCCCTGATCAGATTTCTGCGGCACCATGCCGAGCTCTGCGCGAACAGGGAGGACTGGAGCTGAACTTCTCAATTCTAGGTGTACACAGGAGGATGAAAAAGATAGAAAGTTCAGAAAATTGAGTTAGGTCCATGACATCGCTGCGACTATTTTATATTAACAACATGAAAGTATGTATATAACGTTATGATTGGGAAGTCTTTTTATTTCCCTTTAAGCACCAGGGCTAATTATGTGAGCAGGTATAATCTTCCAATGATACATAATACCTTACAATTTTACATGCCTTGTTTATTCTCCTGTCATTTGTTCAAATGGTTCATGGAGTTGCGCTTCTTTAGAATGACTTCATTAAAAGTTTTCGATGATACTGTCGGTTGCATCATAAAGCCAAGTGACCTGAACTTGTGCGGGGGGAAATGTGGCTGAGAAATATCCGACAAGGATCTTTCTTTATGATGAACCAAGATAACATGTAACTGATCTGTTCATTCTTACCAGGATATTTGTTCTTTAGACTGTCCACAATTCTCTGTAAGTTTGCCTCAGACAGAGCCTCCATCAGGACCTCTACAGTGGCTTCCCTTCCTATGCGATTGTGCCATTCCTCCAACAGGTCCATACAGCGATGTTTGTCATCTCGATTTCTTTCGTTAATATTCTCCCGTTCTGATCGCCCAAATCCAAGCAGAAAGGCCAGCTTTCTCCAGTCTGAGCTAACCTCGTCCATGATGAAAAAGAAGTACTTTGCAATACCTGTAATCATTATAGAAAAACATTTTTTGGTTTCTGCCATCTGGCAGTGGGTCAGTGTTAATACGTGTACCTCCTCAGGCTACACAGTATTATTAACTATGTTAGAAATTCTGCACTAGAATACACCTAAGATCCTTGCCAATTAACAAACATTATTTCATACATCCAATGCAATAAAGCAACAAAGCATGTTTCTAAACATATTTGTCAAATGCATGTAGTTGTACTATATTCCAATTTTTTGCTTGATAACTATAGGTTGGCATACCGTTACACTTATGCAAATGTAATGGTACGCTGGCAGGGCGGTGGTGCCAGCTACAAATATAAATAAAATGTCAACCGGGTTAAGGTACAGGGTCAATGTACGTCTAGAGACATTTGACTTAGAAAGAAATGAACTAGGACTAATCGTGACCTCTTACCTTCCATGGCCGATCCCGACGTTAGGTGAGCTTTTCTGCTCACCTGAAGCTTGTCTCCGTTCTCCGACTTTCTCTTCTTCGGACCACTTGAGGGCTGTGATGTATCTTGAGAGATGATACATGTAATGTATTCTCTACTACTGAGTAATGTCATAGATATATCTCAGTCGTGCCATCGGATGTTCAGAACTAATTCATATTTTGTGTTCTTGTCTTCTGTAAACAGATGTATAGTTTCCAGGCTTTATGCAGCAGAAGTTGTCCGTTTGATCAACAGTTTGAATAGCACTTCTTGCACAAAATTCATGTTGTGGTTTCATGAAAAGGATTATTGCATAGAATTACGACTACTTTAACTATGGGAATTTTGGCTTCCAACTTTTGTATACTAGAAGAAACTGTCGAGTTTCTTCAAGACATGTTGAGGGACGAAGCACTTTAAACTAAGGAAAGGGACTCAATGTTATCAACTATGACAAGCTATGAGAGAACACATGATTTCAAATTGTTTGTATAAAGTTCATAGAATAAAATGGCCGATACCTGGCCACCACGCCCCTTTCTTCACAAACTTTAAAAAAGAATCTTCTTGCTCCATCTGACCACTTACAGCATACAACATGCATGTAAGACCCATACCTTCAGCCATAGTGGACCATGCAGCTGTTCCTGAACACCCCGTTGTTCTTTGAGTCTGTCAAATTAGCGGAAAAATGGAAAAGCCAGAATTTCAACATGGCGCACGGCCGGGTGCCACATCACCAGGTAAATAGGTACAAACAGGTTCATTAGACTTTGGCACATCATATGATTCTTGTTTGCAGAGCCCCAATCAAGATTACGTCATCTAGGTTGTGGGCTGGAAAATCTTTCGAACTATTACGAGACCTGCCGGTACAACCTGAGATCTGGCTAGCCGGCTGCAGATTGCCTCATTGTGCTGCAAAATCTATTTAAAGTATCCAGTCTCATTAGCTTTTTTTCGGAGGTCTTCATTGCCTTTCAGTAGAAAAAGTGTGTTAGCATTCAGGTGGATAATAGTTGGCTATTCATTATTGAAACATTATTGAAGCATTTTATGCATAACGTTATACGCAAACGTGATTTTGTATGCATGTATTTAGAATGCTGAAGCGCAATTGTGGAGAAAGTTACGCATATTACTAAAAAATTTTAGTATATGGTTTTAGTATATAGCAGGTACAAATAGCTGTAGCAAACCTGCCGACTTTGACCCCTTATCATCAGGCTTGTGTTTGTCGTCCACGCGCGAGGTACGGGTACGTCAACTATTCTGGCGGGAAATACAAACCTTTGGATATATTTTGGGGAAGGGAGCCGGGCACCGACTGGTAATACATGTCTGTCTCACGGAAAAGAACGGAGAAACATATGATATTCATCATTGACAACCATGCAGTCTCGTCATTGCTACGTGAAAAATGTATAAAGTGGAGAAGATGAATCATTGTAGAGACTGCTAATGGTAAACTTTGTATGAAGACAGGTATTAATAAATGAAAATAGAAAATGGATGTAGTAAAGCTATAACGTTAAAAGTTATCAACGGCTGTTAAAGTTTAAAACCATGCAAATGCCAACCAACGGCCGAGAAAATGGGAATGTGAAAATCCACAGGGATGCTTATGGTTTACTCAACTCACGAAGGTCCGCCATCTACATGTAATATTGTTAGAAGCGACACGATGCGAGGAGTGGAAGACTGCAAACATCGATATCTCATTTCTCTATTACCAGTGCAATACTGTAAATGCAAATGACCGTTATACGTATATCATGAACTGTGGCAAACACCTGCCATATTTCATAATCCATTGAAGATTGAAGGATAATATGAAAACCTGTATCTGTTTAACGTTACTTGTTTTATCTGACGTATTATCACATAAACAATCTCATAATTTGGACACAATATAAAAATATACATTTAAATACAAAAAAAATTATTTTTACCCTCGTCTTCTTCTTTTTCTTTCTTGCGTCTCCAGAAGACATAATGTGTGGCCGAAAATAATACATTTGTTGTGTCAGTAAATAATGTTGTTGTGATTTGATTTGACTGGACTAATGAAATGTATTGAAAAGCCTTTTAAACAGTTAGAAGAATGCATTATTTTCACAAGTAATGAAAAGGAGACTTCGTTCTATTGCCGCGTAAAAGGGAGTCGCCTGGAAACCATGTTTGCGTTAAGTTAATAATTAAACGAAGTTAAATAGCCAAATGCGTTCGATACAAAATGTTTAGTAAGTCCTTACTTACATATAACAAGAGTATTCATCATCTCACTTCTATCATTCGTTTGGTAAAGGAAAACACAGGAAAACATATTTCATTTGATAATGGGATGATATTTGTTTGAATATGCTCGATATATATCTAGAGAATATGGCGTTATACATTTACAGGAAGAATATACTAAGTTAGTAGTCAAAAAAACAGTTGCAAAAAAAAAAAGGCAGTTTTGTGCGGTCATCTTAAATGATGTTTGAAAACCTTGAATAGTGTAATGAAAATGTTGATACTATTTCACTACATTTTTTTGCATATCATAACGAATCCCCCGCACGAATGGTACCGCCCTTATACCCCCGTGTTTACGTGGTTCCGCCCATCCCCCACTAGGCTTTGCGGACGAGGAAGTGCGCAGCGCGCATGTGCAGATTGGCCAAAAATCAATATTTCTAATTCATGTTTTTGCGGGCCAAATATCGGGCGGCGGAGGCCATATTTCGGTAGGCCAAGATGCTGGAGCCGAGCTCGAGCGAGGAGGAGTCAGAGCCCGAAGTTGTCGAGAACACCGAGGTCCTTTCCATCCCGGACGGGGGGAGCGGGTACGGGGGCAGCCAGCAGAGCGGCATCGGGAGCCGGCGCGATGTGTCCCCGGGCAGCGACAACTCTCTGGCCGCCGGATCCAGGTAGGAGCTGCCGGTTGGGCCCCACGGGCTCGGACACTCATACAAATCACGTCCCTGGCCTCTGCCGAGATTGCTCTGTGGCTGTCGTGATTTTAACCCCGAGTTTTGCGTGTCAAATGAAATGAATGGCGTCGTAAAGTGCCCTCTTTTCCACTAGCAGGTGGTATAGCGTTATATGTACACACTGTAACGTTACGTGTTTCCAACCCACGTATCATCAAAGATTCACGGATGTGCAAAATTCGTGTCAACCAAAAATCGTCTCGGATATATCAGAGATCACTCGCCCAGCGATAGCAGCTCAAATATGTCAAGGTTTAAATTCAATTTGGGAAAATTACTGCACTGTTTCCTGTCTAAAGGCAGGCCCGTGACAGGTGCTATTGTTGTGTAGTGAACCGTGTAATTATTCGCAGGGCTTAATTATAACGTTAACTTTCAGTGTGTCCCTGCATATGTGCCGTTTTTAACGGACGTATTTTTAATTCCACATTTCCTACAATATGCTACAAAACTGTCACGATCTGGAACGCCAGATTGAATCATTCAATGATGTGAATTACGATTGTGTGCAGGGTTGGGCCCAGAAAATGGGCGGAACGCGATCACTAGGTGTGCTTGACTGAAAGCACATTTAAATGGCCTCCATACGTCCAGGTGGCCCATAAATTATAGCGGCATTCCTCTGTTGTTATTGTGTTAGGGGACGAGCGAATGATTTTCTGTCCAATGTAAACATGGCAAGTACCGAGGGTACTGTTTATTTATATGAACTGCGCAGCTGACACGTACAGTTTTTTGAGGAGTGATAATGGTTTCCATTGTTGAAATTGTAGCCCCATCATTATATCATGATGTTGCACAACACAGGTTGGTTCATTGCAAGGATGGGGGGGGGGGGGGGGGTTTGGCAAATATTATCATTGCAAAGAAATTTTGTTTCTACATTGTGTTTTGGTTGTGTCTTTTAAAAATAACACTGGGCTTATTTTCACTGAATAGTTATTTTAATTGAATGGTTGAATGGTTTGTACCCATTGAGGTCAATGAAATAAATAATTTTGTTTCTGCATTGTGTTTTGCTTATGTCTTTTAAAAGATGCAGGGCATATTTTTACTGATGACAGTCTCGCCTTGTGGGGTGGAAGGTTACCATTAACAGTAAATATTATGGTTGTAATCACTCAAGTGGATCAAAAGGTCACGGGTTCGAATCCTTCATGCATTCATAAAGCCAGGAGGGCATGGATGTACCTTTGGCCTGTTTGTGAAGTGAAGCTATTGTACATATTGTACTCATTTGTTGGGTGTTTGCCAAACTGATAGAAAAAAAAAATATGGCAAATTATTTCTAGTTTTTCCCTAAGGAATAATCTTTTATCTTGTCTGCCAGTCCGTTTGTGTTTGTGTATGTTTCCATATTGTACATTCTGACAGAGGGAGCAATAAATTTTCTGAATCTTAGGGTTTGCATGGGATGGAGGGGGAGGGGGGGGGGTAGTTGTGTTTTGATGGCGGCAGACCCATTATTGTTTGGTAAAGTCTGCCATCGCTGACTGACATGAAATCTGTTTGTTCATCATTACCTAAAATTTTGACCTCTGACCTCCCGTAGAATGTTTTCTACTTGCAAGTTTCTGTATTTGTTTGCATAGTACTTTATCTTGCGTCTCTTTTAAATTATTGTGTATATACTATAATGCGTCTTATGCGAAATTGTATTGTTATGTAATGTTATTCGTAGACCTATCTAATTAGCTTGTGCTGCCTATAGGTCTGTGTAATATAATGTTGCATTTTGAATAGATGGATAAATCTCTGACTGTGTTGTTTCTCCTCATCCCAGCTCACGATCTGAGTCCATCCGCTCCTCCTCTCCCTCTCCCCCCCCCTCTCCTTCAATTGTCAGCAATTATCTTACCTTTAATGCCCAACTACCTCATTTCTCCAGCGTTACCAATAACGTCTTAACGTCTAACCACCTTTTGTCACCCCTGGGCAGCTCATGACCTGAGTCGATACAACCCTCTTCCCCCTCTCCTTAGATTGTCAGCGATTATCTTACCTTTAATGTCTAACCACCTTGTTTCTCCAACGTTACCTATAACGTCTAATGTTAACCACCTTCCGAAAATAATTTCATCAGGTTGGTAGATCATAGGACATAGGAATTTTCTTTTGCACAACCAACTTCTCGTCGCAAAAGCGCCACCTACATTGGCTACATACTAGTATATCGGCGAGAAGCAGAACTCTGCAGTTAGAAGCTCTGAGAAAGATGTCTGACAGACATGGAAACGTCAGCAAGTTAACCACCTTGTTTTCCCCCTGTACAGCTCACGATCTGAGTCGATCCGGGCCCCCTTTCCCTCAATTGTCAGTGATTATCTTACCTTAATGTCTAATGTCAGGATCTTACCTTGAAGATTAACGTCTAACGTCTAACCACCTTGTCTCTCCCCTGTACAGCTCCCGATCTGAGTCGATCCGGCCCTCCTCCCCCTCTCCTTCGGTTGTCAGCGATTATCTTACATATAACGTCTAACATTAACCACCTTGTTTTTCACCTGTGCAGCTCGCGATCCGAGTCGATCCGGCCCTCCTCCCCCTCTCCTTCGATTGTCAGTGAGAAGGAGAAGGAAGACCTTGAGAAGCTGCGGGAAGAAGAGGAAGAGAGGAAGAGGAGGTTGCAGCTCTACGTCTTCGTCTTAAGGTGCATCGCTTTATTGATAATGATAATAGTGTATTGCAAAGTCTTGCCCGAGAGCTAATGGTTAAGGTAACATGAATGGATAAACAAATAGTGTAGAACAGTATGGAATATGTCTACTCTAGCTTGAAAGCTTGCTCTAAACTGTAGCTTGTTCCACAAATTGATTGCATGGTAGGGTTCGCTTTTTTGGGGTTTAGATAGTTCCAAACTGGACAACCTTGTCGAATATTTATGGATTAAATGGACAGGAACAATTGAGCTTTAAACATAGAAATCTTTATTGACGCAACAACAGTACAGCGACTTTCGTAAGGTCTATAACAACTACTTAAGATGTTTGGGGCTCCAACAAAAATAGATTGACTTTAAATTTTCGTATGGTCTGTAACCAAAATGTTTTGGGGCTCATGACTGACAAGAATACTAAAAAAATATGTTCAACACGTCCAGGTGCATCGCGTACCCGTTCAACGCCAAGCAGCCGACGGACATGGCGCGGCGCCAGGCCAAGGTCACGAAGCAGCAACTCCAGACCATCAAGGAGCGCTTCGGCTCCTTCATCAGCGGGGACACGCAGATCGTGGCCGACGAGGCGTTCTGCAACGCCGTGCAGAGCTACTACGAGGTCTTCCTGAAGAGCGACCGCGTGACGCGAATGGTGGCTTCGGGCGGGTGCTCGTCCCACGATTTCAGGGAAGTGTTCAAGAACAATATTGAGAAGAGGGTGAGGGGCTTGCCTGAGATCGATGGGCTGAGCAAGGAGACGGTTTTAAGCTCGTGGATGGCGAAGTTCGATGCGATTTACCGCGGGGAGGAGGACCCTCGGAAGCAGCCGACGCGGATGGCAGCGGCGGCTGCCTCTGAGCTGATCCTCAGTAAGGAACAGCTGTACGAGATGTTTCAGCAGATCCTGGGCGTCAAGAAGTTCGAGCATCAGCTGCTCTACAACGCCTGCCAGGTACGTGAGTCTTAGTTAACTTTTGGAATCCATGAAATTAAAGTGCTTCTCACAACTAGTTTGCTGCTGTAATCACCATATATTTCTTTAGCTCTGAAGAGTCACGTGACCGGGGGGTTGGAGGTCACTCTCCCTCAGGTCTTACTTTGTATTTCACAAAATTGTACAATTGGCCTGGGGTCATCTGTGAATACAGTTAGGTATTGCTTCCTCAGATTTTTATGTCATTGAATGAAGAGGCAATGTGGCTAACCATTGCATTACTTCCACAGATATTTCGGTGACCGCCTGTCACCTTCTGACTGGTTCACATTGTGTTTCAGCTATAGTTGTCACTGCTTACATATTATATTGTTAGTTACGTACACAAATATAGAGTCAGGCTAGCCTGTTTGTAGTCAAATCGATGTTGTCTTTTTGTGGTCATGATGAATATATGAATGAGAATCAGCTGCATTACAATGCCTGCGAGGTACGTGAGTCTTAGATAACTTTTTATTTCACTGTGAGAATTGTACAATTGGCCTGGGGTCATCGGTGATTAGTTTCATTAGGTTCTGCTTCATGAGTTACTGAATGATAAAACGTTACTCTACTTACACTAATCATTGCTTCATTTCCACCAGCATTTCACTGATTGTCTGTCCCCTTCTGACTCTGGTTCACTGTAGCTATAGGTGTCACTGCATACAGCTGTAGTCCCAAACCTAAGATATTTACATAACGTTATATATCCACAGTGATATTTTATGTGGTATTTGCAATGCAGTCCCAAGTGTAAAATGTCTGGTCTGGGTTGAGTTAAAGTCAGGCTAGCCCCTTGTAGCGCTTATTGTTGCCTTTTTATGGTTATGATGAATGTAAGAATGAGAATAAGCTGCTCAACAATGCTTGCCCGATATTTAGGCTATAGTTCATATACCATAGAATTATGCATGTATGTTTTTGTTATAGTACTGTATTATTAGATTGAATCTTGTAATGAGGGTGCCCTGCAGAATTATAATAATTATATTAGTTAGAAGTTCCCTATCCCAGCCTCATTTGTATGTAGCTGCCATCCTATAATATGTAACTATAGTGTTCCAGTGATAAACTATCGTGCAGATGACCTTGTCTATGTTTGACCTTGGCTCTAACTGTTGTATCTGGTCACATGACGGTAACCTTGTGTGTGTGTCCTTGTATCGGTCGGTTCTAAACAGGGGAACAGGTTTGCTGGTCCGATATCTGTGTATTAAATCTCAGTACCATGGAGGGTTCAGTTGGGGGTGATGTACAGGGAACATGTCGTCGTCATGGAGACGCCATGGTTACTTGTCAGGTGCTGCTGTAGCCATGGGAGGCTAGATGGTGGGCTATACCATTCTAGAGGACATTATGGGGGTGCAATCATACTATCAAAATTTTGCCTTTTCAGTTTCTTCATTGGAAATTTTTGTCAGTCCAGTGTTATTGATTAGTAAATTTGTTTACTATACAAATATTTTGTTCTAATCTTATTTCCTAGTCTGACTCATGTGTTTGATGTGTTTTCATTCTGTAATCTACATTATGTATTATGATGTCAGAATTCCATCTCTCTCTGTGTCAGGCAAATGCAGAACTGATCACATGAATATTGAACGGCATAGCCATTATTCATAATTATAACAAGCGCTGACCACATGGGGCGGGCTATCCTCTACCAGGCTCCACAGATTGCTGGTCAAATAGTAGAAATTGGACAAAGTGAGTTATTTATTGCGCAACAATTGCATTGGCGACATTGACAATGTAAGGTAATGTATAGATAACAAAAGTTACAGTCTAGTACTACATAATTATATACATCATATTACAACAATTTCAGTTACTACAATACTACGTAGTGGACTAACAAGTGGAAAAATGATAGAGTCAATAGTAGTATAATATTAGTATACTGTGGGTCGCATACTGACTCGTATGGCCGGCCGACTCCCCTAGCATACTCCATTGTTTGTCCAATTTCTACTATTTGGCAAGCGATCTGTGGAGCCAGGTAGAGGCTAGGGGCGGGCCACTTTTCGTAAAAAATATGCAGACTTTACCTCATCGATTAATTTTTTCATGTTGGCATAATGTTTTACTATTTGTTGGAATTAACCAGAAGATGAAATTGGTTTGGCCTTATTTTAACAAGGTTGTCGTCAGGAGACTTTTTAATCTAGATAATAACAACTCTGGTACTTGCATTGACGTCAGCAGGCTCGAAGATGAACGCTATTCGTTACCAGCTTCCGCTGCAATCATGTAAAAGCCAGTGCTAAGCCCACACCCGTATATTTTCTTGGATCTAGAAAGATCGTCGTGAAAACAGGAAGCTGGAAAGAAGAAAACTTAAATCCGTCTATTTTCACTCCTTGAAGTTGAATCTATGCGTACGAATAAGGTGACTGTTACAGTTAGTATGTAGGAGTGATCTGTCAAGTGTCACCACTTTTTGGTGGTCCCCAAAAATATATAATATATTAAACCATAATATATAAAATATTCAGATGTAATATGTAATCTGTAACACTGTTTGAACCTCTTATCAGTTCAGTTCAGTTCATCCTCTTCTGTTACCTGCAATTAGCCCTAATTAATAATAAACTAATTAATATGTAATATAAATATGTTATATATGATATGTACTAATATGTAATAGGCAATAATATGTAATACATAATATATAATATTTCCCTGAAGTAAAGGCAAGAGCTGGCGTTATGACACCTTACGCTGATGCGTCCACAGGAATGTCCACACAGAACAGATTGTATGGTCCCTTTGAAAGTTTAAAAGGTGGTCTTATTGTATTTGGGCAGTCTTTCCCCTCTGACACAAGTCTATCTTCCGGACCAGTCTTCTATAAATCCGAGAACCAACAAATTGACCTGGTATGGCCTAGAGTGGAGTAAAGGCTAGAGCTGGCGTTGTGACACCTCACGCTGACCTGTCCACAGGAATCTGCGTCATCGCTGCCTGGGTTATGTAACCTCACACTCGGCGAGAAAGCCACAATTTCCTGCCCTTTGTTGCTTCCAAATCCTGCAGAGATCAGAATTCACAGTGCCTCTGATATACGATGCTTTTTGCTCTTTTTGCTCTTTTTGCTTGTCAATGGCTACCAGCCAGACTATAGGTCTGCCTCGGTTCTGTTCCTCTCTTATTAAGGCCTATTACGTCAAATTACCAAACCAAGGCCCGGCCAGGCAGCTTTTGGGAACAAAAAGTATGATATCAAAGACGCCAAACTGCACAAGACGTAAAGAATAGTAGTGGGTATTATTTTGTGTATATTTTTACGTATGCATTAACAAATTTTCTATTTTTCGTTTCCACAAACAGCCCGTCCGGGCCCCGGTTTGGAAATGTGACGTTACATGTACATGTACTTTTATGGGGCAGTATACTAGTAGGATATACCCTTTAACATACCATAAACAGTACATGTACTCATGTCAGCACCCCTGGGACTTGATGCTTTTTCCTCTTTTTAGTACTAGCTGACTGCCTGGCAATTTACAAAATCTTCAATTTCACACAGTACAAGGCTTATAGTTATCTGCATCATTTATTCCTGAATTCCCAGCTAACAAAGAACTGCCCTGGTTGTGCCCAGAGACATGCTTCATAGGCAACCTCAAGTAAGCGATATTAGCCTGACTCAGGGCGGTAGAACTTGGAATTTTCAAGGTCAATAACATGAAGCAACTCTATTCAATTTCATCGCGATGTTCAAGGAGCAAAAATTTCATGTCTCTGTGCTGTGAAAACTCCTGATAATGGTTGCTGGCTAGATCAATGGCTAATTTTGGGGGGTTCCAATATTTAGGGAATATTTGTGTGGCTTGTTTTTGCACCGTTTTTTAACTGCTCAAAGTATGCAATGATATACATTTTGTAGATGTGGGAATATAGTGCAGTAAATGTCAATGTTGTACCGATTGCGTCATCCAGAATATTTCCACATGTAACACTCTTGTATTGCTTACCTCAGCCTAACTACCTATTGCTTATGTTGCCTTTAATGTGGTTTGTGGATCGATACACCTGGGACAGGTGTACATTTGTACACCTGAGGGCTGCACTAAACATCATGTAGATCTCAGTTCACACAAAATAAGGTTGATGAAAGTTGTGTTAAAATTTGTTTTAATTTTTTTTTGCATAAAGGTACATGTCCCACATCCAACAAATAGTGTATGAAAATGTAAAGAAAAAATAACACACTTAAATATTGTTCCTACTTTATTTTGTATATCCCCTGATATTGCTACAATAAAAAGTCATAATCCATACGCCTATAACTAAATTATTGCGATCCCTGGACTGGACAAATCAATACATTAACTTAAAAGGTGGTTTTTCACATTTAGTGAAATGCCACCTAGTGTTACAGTATGTCAAAGGAAAGATCACAAAAAGAAAAGCAGCAAATTTTGAAAATAAACCCAGTGAGAATGAGCCAGTTCCTTACATTTTACAACAAGACCATAGGCATAGCAAGTCCAAGGCATTAATAGATACCAAAAAATGAAAGTTGTGATGCAGTACCAGGGTCACATACCAGGGGGCCCAAAATTTACCTTGACCTACATATGTACATGTATGTCTTCCTAACATTTGCCAACATACCAACTATCATTGTAATCCATCAAGTCAAGAGGTACTTGATTTATGCTGACTACAAAAATCCGGAAATACAAACAGACACGCACAAACACAAACAGACACACACATACACACAAACACAGACACACAAACACACATACACAGACACACACACACACACACAGACACACACAGACACAGGCACACACACAGAAACACACACACAGACACACACAGACACACACACACACACACACACACACACAGACACACACAAACAAACAGACACACCCAACACAATATCTCCATTTTTCGTGGAGATGAAGAATCTACTCAGAGATCAGTGCGTTTCCGCTTTATTATAGATTGGTTCCACATGAAAGCTCTCGTGATGTTGTTATCTCTCGTTCTGTCACTCTAATCATCTTCTCTAATTAACGAGGCTCGTTCTGGACTGTGAGGCAGTCGGTGATGGATGGATGCTCGTTAGGAAATGTCCTCGTCAGAATGTAGAGATGGAAAACGAGTCTCCGGCCTGATGATGAGGACATGAATTTTTTACTGAGGTGTCCTGAGTTATGTGGGTTATTGAAGAGTTCCAGAGATGTGTGTCAAGTAGGGATGGAAGTTAGGGATGGAACTATAGACTGTATAGAGTGTGTGGTTTGCATCTGTGTGTATCATGGGACAGGTTTGATTTCAGCTTCTTACTAAATGATAGACAGGTGCCAATCAAACTTATTAACCCCCAAAGGTCCTGAATAAAGGGACTCTTTTTACACAACCCCAACTTTATTTTCACCAATGTTTGGGTGACACAAAAAGTCCCTTCCAGCATAACCAGGTCGATATGTTGTGTAATTAATAGAGAACATAAGATTGTAAAGAAAAATATTCAATTCTAACGCTAGTTCACCTTTATCCATTGGGTAACCTATATCCGTTGCTTTTAAAAACAGGGTATTTGGGGATATCACGTTGGCGGACGTTAGTCTCAAATTGCAATATTTTCAGAATATTGTAGTTTAAAACTACCACCCTTCGACTTGATGTGCCTACATACCCTGTTTTTAAAAAGCAACGGATATAGGTTACCCAACGGATAAAGGCGAACTAACGATATAGGGTTATTATGTGTTTGTCCCAGAAAAAGGTTGAGAGCTAAACTTTGTTAATATTACATATTATTAAGAACATTGTTGTCAGTGTTTCTGGTTGGTTAATTCTGTTACATTTTTCTAAAATGATTGACTGATTGTTTGGCTTTCAATCAAATAATGATGATAATTACTGTAAAAAATCAATACATCCAAACTAATATCTGGAGGCTGAAATTCCTTAACATAAATATGCTTGCATAATTTTTGTTTTTACTAAAATCATTAAATTATCGACTTCTGTGAATCAAACAATAAGGCATGAAAAACCAATGTACCAATTTGAAGCAATTTCCTGTATGTCCACAAGAACCTGTGTGAAAATCAACTCGCACCGGGCGGTTCGAACCGGTCCGAGGGCAGTCCACCTCGTCCGCCTTCGTGAAAGGCGTCCGCCCCGCGAGGCTGCCCGTCCGCGCGCCGGGCGGTGAACCGTCATTAAGTGGTTCAGCACGTTCGGCAGTTCAGGACCGCCGGACGCTTCGGGCGCCGTAAAACACTTAGAAAAAAATTGCCGCCGCGTGACCAAATTTTGTCTAAGTCCCTAAATTGTCGGAAGCCGTGCGACAGCGCCCCCTTCCGTTCACTAAACGCAGCGACCAGAAGAGCGCTAAAGTCCGCAAGTGAGACTATTAGACATTGTTAGAGGCATACATTACGTCCAGTATTACGGGGCAACAGCCAGAGCGGGCGAACACTAATAGTAATAACGTTGTACTATCGCCTGAACAATACTATGAAAATAAAAGAGATATTTTTCTACCCTCAAATCTACAACTTTTCTTCTATATTAATATTTTGGCCGCGACTAATGAATGGGTGACGTATTTTCTTGTACATATTCGTTCATTAATATAGTCACCACGCACGGCTATCTGGAGAGTAGCAAAACCAACTGATGGGTCTTCTAGTAAAGTTTACATACACTTATAAAATGCTGTTCATTTTCCAATTTCCAGCTTACAGTGTTGAGTTACCCTTTGAAAAATCTGCTCCGCTACTCAGTGCAGTTTTTTTCTGCCTGTGCAGCGTTGCTCGGGCGATCCCAGTTCCAGGCCGCACCAGCTGAAATAAACAGCGGGTTGATTGACATCCCGCCTGTGCGGCGCACGTGAGCGGCGCCTTGGTTGTCTTTCCAACCACACATTGGCTGTTGCCATGGTGCCATGCTGGCGGCAGCCGTCTGATGTGTACAGTGTGGGACAATCTATTTACTGGCTAGCCAATCGCTACGATTTATACAAAATGAGCCGGATACGTCGATTTTCACTGCAAATAATGAGCCACATGATTGGTTGCAAGAAACTGCAACTGAAATCCTATTCCCCACTATGATGCCCCACTATGATGCCCTCTATATACTGTATATCAAGTTTCTTGGAAATTCAGCTGAGTATGGCGAGCCAAAACACGTTGTTCAACCACGTTCTTGAGCCCCCTGGTCGTCAATAAGAAGTTCTAAACATACGCAGAAATGTGACAAACGGAGAAATTTTACGATAAATTCAAGTGATTCAGACAATGCCAAAATTGTCGCAGTTACATTGCGTGACTTTTTGTGACATAATTCAAGTTGTAGGCCCTGTCCGAGTTTTGTGGACGGGAAAATACGTCTGGGAGAACTGCGACAAATGCCTGTTTATGGTCCCGCCCGGGGCGGTCTAAAGAAGTCGGCTTGCTCTGACTTGCAGGAAAATATCGCAGTTTGGATTGTCCATCACCTCCATGCGGCGTTGAGTGCGCGGATCACACCTACATGTTTACCCTCTCGACGCACCAGTCTTTCTATCGTATCTCTTACACTATCCAATGCCGTGCATGCAGCATATAAAATCTTTATTGACACGACAAAAGTAAAGCGACTTTCGTAAGGTCTATATTATAAACAAAACAGACATATGAATATCTTTAGGTATGAATAAGTCATTGTTACGAAATCTGTTCTCATGAAGAATGAACATGTTTTTTAGTCCTGTTTGTCTCTTTTTTCTCTAGCGATAAATGAGAAAAAAGTCTTAAACACGTAACAGCAGATACGAATAGTCACGCAGTGGCATGGTGAATTACAATTCAGCACTCCGTATTTCGTTTCTAAAACACACGAACGCTGTATTCTCCGCTCTGCTGCCGTGTTTGATTTGCTAACTACATTGCCCACGCCTATAGAATCGTTGTCTTCCAAGCGCAGTGTATCAAAGTACTATAAGAAGAATAAACGACAATACTATTGTAGGTCACCCTAGCACAAGTCTAAGATCACCGGTGCACCACACACCTCGGGATTGATCATGCTCGCACGGCGTTAAAACGGGCGGAGAAAAGTTACAGATATCTAGACCACCATTGCTCTCTGTAGAACTAATCTTTCTACCCTATGATTAAATAATTGTCTCTGGCGCTTTACAAATAGGACGACATTGTCATTGAGTAGCGCTACGTTTCCACTGACTGTCAATTGGTACCAAGCGGCGATTCTGTCCAAATGTGCATTGATACGGGAGATGATGTTTAAAACGTATTTAACATCTTTAATGCCTTTCATGACGTCCGGCATTACCTAGTCTTGTGGACAATACCTAACATGATTTGTGAAGTGCAATCTTTGAAATGTTTCTCACTTTCCAAAATTTCCACCAACGTTTGGAGTCGAAGCGCAGGCTGTGGCCGGAAAGGAACTTTTTTTGCGAGCAGTACCAGTTGGACCACCTGTTGGACGACCTGACTACCGGTAACTTTGCAGCGAGACTTCAATCGACTCTCTGAAAACGTGTTGAGTTTGACCAGTAATATTCCCCTTGAAATTATATGAAGAAAGTCAGACTAAAACAAGTACAGTGCTGTGTCACGCTGGAGTACGGTACCCAAAACAGTGCACGGGTAACGGTTAGCCGAACATCTAACGCCTCTATTTTACATAAATAATAAATGCTAAGATACCGCACTCTTAATCTTATATTGTTGTTAGAAGGGTTCACTACTTTATCATTTTGACCTGTACTTAGCTTGAAGAGCACAAACGTACAGTAAAGGTCGAAAATATGTTAGTCGAAGCGACGACTGGATCAAGAAAGATCAAGAAATGCATGGCTGCATCCAGCACGTCTATAATACAGAAGGAGAGACTATGCACTACCCGTGCGTCGCAAACTGATATACTGGGGTGGGGATGGTGACGCACAATCTGGGGGTCGATAGCATGTTCATGGGAAATTTGGACACTTCATCCTTCGTAATATGATAGGGCAGGGAAAGGTCCTGGATCGGGCCAGGGACAGGCGGATCTCAGGACACGCCACAGTGCCTCCCGAACCGTTCTGAACGTTCGGACCGGCTATCAGGATTATTGTCAGCAGGGTGTCAAGTTTGAAAGATACTCCTGTCTGCCCCTGGGGATAACATGTGATTAAATAACTGCATTGCGCGTGCGTCGCGGTCATTTCAAATTGAAAATTCACCAGTAAACAGTTTCCTGATGTCCTGTGGTATTTTTCCGCTTTTTAGTCTTATACTAAGGCTAAATGTACATACTATCATGGATAAGTTGGAAGAGGTGTCGCGTGAGGGGTTTGTACGTTGTCGTTTCGGGTCAGGATGCATCAAAATGCCATGGAGAGATGGAAAAGGACTAGCAACACAACCTATTGTGTGGAATTAACTTCTGGTGCCGTTCCAACCGACCTGCCGAAGATTCCGTGGAATACAAACAGACTGGAATACAAACATCCCTTCTTGTTCAAGACTGAACTGGTAAGAAACTGTTTTACATCGTTTAGCAGTGTTACCCAGTGTGTTGGATGTGAAAGAATCAATAGCACAGTCTCCTGGCTAACCTTAGAATCCATGTATTTTTACCGCACTTACTGGGACTCCTGGAGGGCTGTATTATGCACATGTTTAGCGCCCATTTTCGTGAAAACACAGTGGTACGACGTAATTTTCACTTTTTGCATCAAGGAGGAAGTCATGTTACCACGCACCGTTGCATATTATATCAATAACGATGTAATTATGATCGTCTTACAATCCGCATACACCACTGATCGGAGGTCATTTTTAATCCATGACGAAGGTAACGAAGTTGTTTCCTCAATGTCCCGGGTTTGATAAAACCTCCCTAGTTGGGTCAACGTTCTTGGTCGGACATGTCGGAGCCAGGCGGATCTCTGGACACGCCACAGTAAATCCCAAACCGTCTGAACCGTTCGGACGGGCTGTCCTGATTATTGTCAGCAGGGAGTCAAGCTTTAGAAACTCGCCTATCAGTCCCTGGGGATAAAACCTGTGAAATTCCAACGAAGTTGTTTTCTTATCTGTGCTTCAGTGGCGTATCTTCATGTACCATCGATGTTGTGTAACAATTAGACTAAATGCACAGACAGAACAAAGACTAAATTGTGGACTAAGCGTAGTTTTAACTAGGTCAGGTGTCCATGTCCATGCTTCGTATAGAGTAGAGAGAGAGAGAGTAAAGTACAACTACAACTGAAAAATATTAATATCAACGTTCCATAGAATTTTTTCTACTCACCATGGCATGACTTCCTCCTTCCTCCCAAGGACGTTGTATCCATGTCCTCACGAGCGGAATTTCCCCGACAACAATCCCCGTTTAATATAGTGTCAACTCTTCAAAAAACGTTTATTCCCTTGTGCCGTAAGTCAAGATTTCGCCTGCTATTTACACAGTCTACCTTTGACGAGCGCTAGCATGAAAATCTATCAAAGTTTACGATGTGAAAGTTGGAACGTCTACGTAGGTTAACAATGTCTTTCGATCTCTATTCATTCAATCAACATTGTATAATAACACTCGTGGTACTTCTGAAGCCTTCGGAATATCGTTGATTTTACAAAGGTTAATGAAATCACATGCACAATAACTATACACTAGAGACAAGCAGATTTTACATCCTATTTGCTTCGCTGAATAATCTAGTAGATTCTAGACTTCTAGTACGGCCTAAGCTCAAAGGTGCGGCCGGACGTTGGTGATTTTGCCACCCCTCCAGAAATTGGAGACCCCTTGTAGTGTGACATGTTGATTCCCGCCCTACGAATCGGTCTTACATTATGGTAGGCGGCTGTCCCCGGAGACCAGTTCTGCTGGGATTAGGAAGGAAAGCTTTACGGAAACACCGGCCAATCTTGTCAAAAGTCGCTTGTGCGCAAAAGTAAATTTACTGACGAAAGATTCCGATAATAATTGTACAGACGCTTTATAATACGGACAGCATGACACCCAGCGGAGATGGTTGCTAATTATGCTTTTGTCGGTCGCTACGCAATGATGGACAGCGGCACGCCTCCGTACTAAAGTTGTGCGCGGTGTGGGTGTGGCCTAGCCACTGGCTCGCAAATTGATATCTGGATCGTATATATTTTCCCGTCTTTGCTCGTGAAGAAAAAGTGAAGAAAAAGGCAAGAAACACAAAGGAAACGAGTATAATGACGACATCATTCTTAGTGGTATTCCTTTCAATGGAAACTGTGCCAAAAATTTAATAACACGTGGAGAGTAAAATAAACAACAAACAACGAGTTCAAAGACTACGTGTGCACGTGTCGGGCGGCTTTCTCAGAGGACCGGGAGGCTTCAATTGGGAGAGTTCAATTCACGTATGGGGGCCAGCACCTTTATCGAAACTAGTCTTATTTTAGACAAATAGATTCAGCTTTTGTGGCACTAGATTTACAGATGTGCATTACCATTTAATACTTAGATACCACTTTGTTTCACCAATTAAATACAATGAACTTCAACACACACCAACAAAATGTTCGGCTTCTTCATAGGATCGCCTTCTTGTTTACGTTAAATGAAATGGGGTCAATGAACCCTCGCCGCCGCTGGGTGCATAACGTGCCTAGCGTTGGTATGAATATATTAGGACATTCAATGGTGTTTACAAATGAATCTTCTCGATTATAAACTTGACTGTATGTCATATATTTGATAGTGTATCCACCACATGTTTGGTAACCACACTTCAGTCGGACTGAAGACATCAGAAACCCAACTAACGTTTAGGAGCAACATGGTTTGTGCGGGCGATCAAATGCTTCCTGGGACTCCGCACGCACCAACGTCAATGTGAGTTACATTGGTTGTCTTGCGGCTGGTGCCATTCTGTAACGTCAAGCCCTCCGTCATAATGATACTGTGTATTATGTCTATAGGAGCGCTGGCGGCAGAGGGATGAATTGCATTCAAATTCTTTCTATTTTGTAACGGCAGTCCGGCGGTTCAGACCGTCCGTACTATTTGGGCAGCAATTTCCACCTCACAACAGCTCGATTTTACGCATTTCACGGATGTTTGGGAGGTACAGTTTCCATGTAAATTGGTGGTTCGCGGTAGTCCGCAGACGTCCGAACCGGCGCCCCGCGGTGCTCTGCACGCCCCCAGACGGTTCGGATCGCTTTGTTGCTATGGGAACCGCCAGTTCGGCCGTCCGGCCCGGGCGGAGCCGTACCAGTTCGAAACGTTCGAACGGCCCGTTCCAGGCCGCCGCCCGAAAGCGTTCGAACCATGCCGTCCGGGACCAGTCCCGGACGTAGTCCGGACTAGTCCAAGCGGCCAATCTGGACCCTTTTTGGCAGTCCGAGCCGTTCTGCGAACGGTCGAGCGTCCGTCCGGTCCGACCAACCCGTCCGACCCCAGGACTATTGCATGGTTCGAACTGACCGTTCATGCCCGTTCGGACTAGTCCCGGACGGGCAAATTTTCACACAGGAAGCTTAGAAATCTGAAATTCCTTTACATAAATTTCTCATATCAATGTTTCCAATTGGATGATTCTGTAAATGTTTTACTGAAATGATGGACTGCTGTCAATCAATTCATAAACTGTGCAAAAGCAATTCATCCAAACTAATATCTGTTTAACCTAAGAAAGGCTGGAATTCCTAAATAAGGGCACTTGTGTCATTTTTGGCAGTTTTTACTAAATGGTTGCCTTCTAGATATGCAAAATAAATAGAAAAATAGACCATGAGAATCAAGTTCACCAGCTATTTCCTGTTTGCTCTTAGAGTTAACATCGACTATCATAATTACACCATAAATAAATAGGTGCCATTATACCGCCACCTCAAAAAAACATTAGTATAGGGTCTTCCCAAGATTGTCTTGAGCACTGAATGTCAAATATCTTAAATATAATACAATTCAGATATTTAGGTGTTAAAGACAATACTGAGAAGGCCTCTATATATAACAACGTGTTTTGAGGTGGCGGTATAATGGCACTTGGTGGAATTATGAGAATGTATGTTAGGTTCAGATCTGAAATTCCTTCACATAAAACTGTTTGCCTCAGCTCTCCCAGGGGACAATTTTGTCACTGGCAGCTGATAGCGGATTCCGTTCATGCGGCCTGCCACCGAAAGGTCACCCCTTCGTTTCCTGTCAGGGGTTTCCTAAAGGCCAATTATCGGCCTTACCACGTACATGTTATAAAATGTCTATCCGGGGATTGAAATGCTTTTTTCTCGATACCTGCATAGTGCTAAAATTTGACCTACAAGTTAAAAAATTTTCTCTGCCTATACTGCAACCTTCATAGCTTGATGAAACTAATACTATACAATACTATATTTAGATTTATATTTAGAAATAGATTTTGAATTATTAATCATTGCAATGTTAACTTGATATTCAAGACATATGATTAATTTTCTTCACTGTGAAGCATACATAATTTATACCATTGTTTTGCTTTGTTTGCAATTATTGGTAGCTGCAGAGCTTTTATACTTGCAATAAAATTACTATTATTATATTATATTATCAGCAAATATTGTAGTTTGTAACTGGAAACAATCTAACTTTGAGGCTTATGATCAAATTCTTCTAAAAAATCTAGGCTATAGGCATTGTCTTCAAACTGTGTACTACTTATACGACACCTAATCCAGAATTAATCCAATAGCTAATAATGTTACATAGCTTATCAAATATAAGGACATTATCATAAGAATTTTATTTGCAAGTTTGCGCCCAAGGGCTAATTGCAAGTACATGGTATAAACATAGTAGATATACAAGTGACAATGGACAGTTATGATATAATTATGATATACTTATAATTCACCATATTGAGCCTGAATTTCTTTTGCAGCCTGCATCATTGCAACTAGCTAAATGTATCACCTGTTATCAATGTTTTTGCAAGTCGCTGGTTGCAACTGGGTATTTTCAGCCCAGATACCTTGCCAGTAGATTGGCATTTCCAAAGGACAGAGTTGAAGCCTTGATAATCAAGTTTGTGGAGAAGATGTGAAGATTTGCTGTGGTCTATGGTCAAAAATCTTCTTGAATGAATTGTTATAAGATAAGGTTACGCCAAGGTATAATTAGATCCTGATTCAGTTGATAGATTAATGCTTGTCTAAAGTTGGAATTCTATCAACATGAATTAAACCCGATACATTTAGTACCCAAATGCAGTTCTAGGGAGTATATATATAGTCTAATTGATAAAGCTTTGCTCTACTCTTAGCCCTCTGTTTCAATGACACTGTTTAGTTGAAATTTATTAAGAATACCTTAAACCACCCTACCCCAAAATCTGAGTGGCGCAAAAACCAATTGCAAAGAAATGTTACAGTAGTTTTATTTTGTCAGTACGGGACATTGTTCTGGAAATTGTAATTTGTACTTCCATGGATTCAAAATTAGCATTGCCCATCTCCTACTGTGGGCATTTTGAAAGATGACCTGCAAAGAATCCCTTATTATAAAGAGGTGACAAATTAAAAGGTTGTGGCCTCTATAACGGCCATGGGTCAGATGTATGGTCAACCTATATTCAAACACCAGACTATCACTCACTTGCCATAGGTCAGATGTAATGGCTAGCCAACATTCCAACAGGACTGGAGTCAATTAACCTATAGCTATCAACACTTGTCTTGCGCTATGCCTCTTGCATACATGTATACAAGTTCACCCAGTGAGTCTTATCATACTGACCTGGAGTGACCTGACTGACTGATGGTGAAATGTACATGGGGGTCTGGATGCCTTTTTCGTATACTACGATTATCTTCTGTCCAGGGCTGTCTCCAAGGTCTGTCCCTGATCACACCTTGTAATTACAGAAAAAGGCTCCAGACCCCCTAATTCTAACAGATCTGGATTTAGTTCCGTGTCTAACTTAATAGCCAGACCCAGTGTGTTAAACAGAGCTGGAATGTTATCAATGTGCAGATATTTACACTATACAGCCACTGGGGGGTGTTTTGTTGGACGTCAGGATTCACACATGGTTTGTTTTCTGTGGAAATGTTTGGTTCTCTCACCAAGAGGAAACAAACAGCAGACATGTGGCTGTTGAGGTCACATGGTGTAATGGTAACTATACTCTTCTTCATCTGACATTTGTCCTTTGCAAAGACACTTTACAGAGCTCTCCTCACTTCGCTCAGGTGAAAATGAGCGGACGTCCCTTGGATAGGACGTTGTATGGTCCGTGATTAAGAACAGCCACTCCTCGAGCACGTTAAAGAACCCACCACACTTATTGAGGGGCCCTTCCCGGTGTGAGTGGCTCAATCAAATCTGTCTGGATATGTACAAACCTCGCCATAGCGTGTTTTGCCATGAGGTAGTTTACTTGGTGTGCAGTACAAACAAACAAGCAAACAAACAAACAAACAAACATTTCAAACTTGAAAAGGTTATAAGTAAGTCATGATGAGAGTAAGTCCTGCTTAATTTTATGGATAATGTGTTAGAGGCTGTATGCATGGTGTATGTCCAACTGTTATAGTTGACATTCATTGGACAAGAAAAATAAAACAGACCCCCAAATTATGGAGTTTTGCTATCATGATTGTATGCAGTTGTCAGGTATTCAAATTTATTATATGTGATAATATCCAGAACTCGTTGAAGATTTGAAATTTCTAGTCTGTCTTCCAAAAATTAAGTCTTTCTACTTTGCCTTAGCTTCTTGTCACTGTGATTTTTTTAAAATGTGGTCCCCTAAGCTTTTGTTGTAATCTTTGTTCTTATACAGTAAAGTGTTTTGTATAGCCTGCATTAAAACAACGAATTGGCTTGGTCTATTGGCCTATTAGCCTGAGTGGCTTGGAAAAATTTTTGATTTACCTTGGCTGCTTGTCACTTGAGATTTTCTAATGAAATACCTTTTTCTTGTAATCTCTCTTCCAGGTAATATATTTTTGTACAACCTGTATTAAGGCCACGCCAATTTTATTTGTTAGTTCACGGATTTTCAGAAATAAAAAAAGAATATGCTTACTGGAAAAACATCATGAAAACAAAGCCCAAGAACCAGATGTATACCTTGGTTAACTCAGGTTAATGGAGTGGACATGGTCACATTCAAGTTTTCCTCCCTGTCCATTGCATTCATGATGTTTGCTTGCTAATATCTTTGCTTAAAAATATCTGCAAACCAACAAATCAAACTAGTGAGGCCTAAACCAACAGATTAGTTTTGTCTGGCCCACGTCTGAGCGTTCCGTGGCCTGGAAAAGATTTTTAGGTTTACCTTAATATAGCTGCTTATCTCTGAGATTTTTTAATGAAATACCTTTTTTTTTGTAATCTCTCCTCCCAGTAGTATATTTTTGTCCAGCTTGCATTAAACCAACAAATCAGTTTTGTCTGGCCCACGCCTGAGTGTTCTGTGGCCTGGAAAAGATTTTGGGGTGCTCTGCTCATCCTCCGTGACAGATGGACGCACTAGAAACACTAACAGGAAAGTAACGGGTACTTAATTTGGTAATCAGATTACTGACGATGGTCTTATAATTACTGTCTTCAAGAAAGTCCAGAAGCTTGGCAGCACACTTATGAAAGCTCACAATAGGAAATCTTTACACTGTAGAAATGATTAGTTGTGCATGATCTTTTGATGATCAGTAAGGTCAATATCACCTTAAACTTCTTGAAAGTGAATTTGCTGCTTTTTTTTTACTTTGAATTGTTGAAAATAAAGATAAACATATATTTTGCATATTCATACATCATATATTTGGATATGAATTGATTCCAAAATTCTCTTATTTTATAACTAATACATGTAACCTTAAGTCTCACTTTTGTACTATGGTGCATTACAGTCTCTAGTGGCCAAATGTAGCAAAAGTCATCCAAATTTTCAGCAGTTGTTTGAAACCCTGACTTTCTACTGTGGCCTTTGCATGAACTGATGAAGTATTTATTTATATTCCTCTGTTTTGTGTTACACATGTCCTGGTGTGTGTGAGGTCATGCTTTGTTGTTAGTTCTTTGTGCAATAATGTAAATAAGCTTCCAAACATTTGCTCAGATGTGTATCCTGAATTTTTGTGGTACCATAACATCAAGGGGCCTTTGTGGAGTCTATTCATACTGATGTGCTGAACTTTAAATACTACTCAAAACATGGATAAAGGTCAAAGCATTTCTTTGGGATTTTAACCCCAAATATCTTGTTTAAAGGGCTGAGCAAAAATGAATTGAATCTGTGGGTAGAATGATTGAAATTTGTTTGTCTCGGCAAGTAATATAGGCATGAGTATCGTAGGAGGGTCTTTGATAATTCCATGGTGCAGAGTTTTACAGAAATTTAAGTTAAAATGGTACAATCAAAGGTATTCTGAGGGGCAAAGGACTCTGACCACAAGTGACCTTGTGGCATCCCTGGTCAATCAGAATTTCATGCTTGTCAGATAATCTGCTCCCCAGTGTAAGGGCATCTAGTGTGTTCAATTTTTTTTTTTTTTAGAACAGCATGTCCAAAAGACGTCTGGACACATGCCTGGGTAAAAGACAGTGCTTAATCTTTTGTTTTTATGGTGATCTAATTTCTTATAGTGCAGTTATTCATTTGTTTAGTCGAAGAATGACGAACAAAAAAATCTAATTGGTGCAGCCAAATTGGTGACCAGTGCTGAAGGCACAAAGAGAACATTCAGGTTTTCCCATTTCTTCCTCAATTATCATTCCACAAAATGTCGATAAAGGGACCAACGGCTGACCATTCTGTATTGTTGCCCTCCTGAAGCTTGCCTATTGTGCTGCTAGCTTAAGTGCCCTCCTGGTAGGCAATCGTTATGGCAGACTATTAAAGCTTAGGCCACACTAAGTTCGTGTGTTGCTTTTGGGATTTGTAAATTAAAAAAAAAAAAAATCTTAAGAACAGGGCTAGAGTGGAAAGTCCTGACCTAATACATGGTCCTTGGTATGCCAAGTTTCAGGGGGAGAATGTTGTCAGATTCAAGAGTGTTTCTCAAAGCCTTGTGTTTTCATGATTCCGCCAATCAATCAATCAACCAGTCAATTGATCAATCAATCAATCAATCACGTTGTTAAAGATTAGCATCCAGGTAATAAGATACGCCAAATTGCAATTACTCAAGCAACTGGATACGATTTTGGAAATGGTCAGACATTTCAGATAACGCTTCGCTATCTTTCGTCAGTGTCATTAAAACAATCAATCCTTCAATCAATCAATGAAAGAATCAATCAATTGAACAATCAACTGATCAGTCAATTGATTGACTAATTGATAGATGAATCAGTAGCTAATCAATCATCCATGGGCAACAAGAGCTGATGTATATCTACAATAATGTCCAGGATACTCCAGGTCTCTTGCTAAAGTTTATTTAAGTTCATTTTCTAAAGATGAAATCAAAGTTTATTGCAAATTCTTACCCATGGGCTAATTGCAGGTAACATGAGAGATTCAAACAGTGTTGAATCTGGAAGAACAAGCTCTTCAAGTTCACCTTTATTGAACTTGAAGAACATCCCACAACCAAGTAAATACATAAGTGTGGCCCAGGCCGTTACAGTCAAAGCCATTGCTGGGAGACTGACTGATACACTGATTGATAGATGAATAAACAACAAATTTATCATCTGTGGTCACCTGACACATAGAGGCTTTAGTCTTAGATATCCACAAGTATGTCCAGGATACTCCCGGTCCCAATTTTTATTGAAGAGTATCCCATAACCAAGGAAATACATAAGTGTGGCCCAGGCCGTAACAGTCAAAGCCATTGCTGCAGACTGACAGATGACAGGCTACCCGACCACCTCTGTTCACAGCAAATTGATTATTGATTTTGGTTTGTGGGTCTCCGAGGGTTGCGATCGGTTTCGTTTTGAGTGTCCCGAGGATCGAGATAGGATCGGAGAACGCGGGAGGGACGTGCTTTGTGTCAAGGGTTCTCCAGATGTTTCTGTAAGATTCGATTGTGGCCTTGGAGCTTATCTTTTCCTTCTGAGATGTAATCATCTTTAGTTACCGACTGTGTGCCATTGGAAGATCAATGTTGCATAGAAAAGCAAACAACTGCCCCAAAACTTTGCATGGACAATAGGACTTTATTGTCTGACCTTATTTTAACCACTGTGACAGCTACTGACAAAGTGGTTTAGCAGATTACTAAGTACATCAGAAGAAAAAAGACATTGAAAGAAATATTTACTAGCTTTTAGCAAAGTAAGCATAAAGGCCGTAAGTGTATGCAGGATTTTTATGATCACAGTAACCATTTTTCTGACAGATTTTGCTTGACAGTCATCATCATTACATGTATCTGTGAGTAAAAAGTGGTTTGAATTTTCAATCTTTTATTGTACAGCACCAAATAAGAGTCAGAGTTCTTCCACTTCCCAGAAAGTGATATCTCCTGTCCCATTCATCAGTGGTCAGCATTGGGCGTAGGGTCTCCTGAAGGGGTCACAGTCACCTGGGCGTTTCCACAAAAGTATGGTTCATCAGTCAGTAACATGTAGGATGCATCCTGGATTTCCCCCTCCCCAAATTAAAGAACTGGAGAAGAAACCCTTCAGAGTTTCGCAGTGAACCACAATTATCTTATCATCCAATAGACTCCCAGACACTGTCTGCTAATTTTGCAAATAAATTAGATACAGTGTTTAGCAATCATGTTTTCCACTCAAGTGTCCTCAAAGTTTTCCGTTTTGCTTTACTTTAAACTTCAAGTTGGTTGAACTAGAAGTAGAACTAGAGAAGAAACAATATGTTCCCCTTCAGATTTAAATGCAATTATCTTATCAAATAACAGACACCCAGACACCGTCTGCTAATAGTTTTGCAAAGAAATTAGATACGATGTTTAGCAAGGAAATGTCCCAATCAATTTTCCTCAAATTTTTCAGTTTTACTCTACTTTGAAAGGTGGTTGTTCAGAAGAAAAGAAACATGTTTGAGTGAGATCCAATTATCCTATCAAATGACTTTAAGATGCTTTCTTCTAATGGTTTTGCAAAGAAATTAGATACGGTGTTCAGCAATCATGTTTCCCACTCAAGTTTCCTAAAAGTGATCATCACCAGAATATCGATAAACCTCTTAGTTAAGACCAGAGGATCTCCATGCTGTAATTGTGTCTGTAATGAATGTTTTCTCCTCTCCGTTCATCCTTTAATTGTTTCTCCTCGATGTTTCGGGGATTAAAGGATTAATTTTCCCAGAGCTGTGAGTGAACGTTCCCGTCTGGCGATCTACAAACGGCCAACTGCAGTCTGATTAAGTCTTTGTTTTATCGTTAATCTATAGCAATTGGAGGCTGTACACCAGCAATCAGAACTTCCTAACAACACGGCGCTGTGAAAGGCAGATATGGCAGGGGAAAATTAATGCTGGGTTTCTTATTTTGGTCCTTGAGAAATGCATAGTGTCAATGGATTCTTTTGTCTCTTTTTTGACCCAAGAATTTTCTGAATAAAGCCTCAAAGTCTCATAGGATTAGTGATCCAAGAAATGCAATGTAACAAAGAAAGCCGAGTTACAGTAGGACATTCACTTTGGCTTCTGAACAAAGCTTGGAGTGAACTACAATATGACGCTGTAGAATGCTGTCACTTTAAATATGCCTGCACTGTACTACACCAACACCTAAGGGCTGCCTTACACTAGCCAGGCTTTAACTGGCATGACGTCTGGTATTTTCAACATCATTGTTTGTTACGCAGATAGGTATTTTTCATTACAACAAAAATGAGGACAATATTTTTTAAACAAGCCTTCAAAGTTTTTAATACTCATTGATATCAGTATCCTGAGGGGCAAAATTACTGTTAGAGAGGTCACAGACCTAGTGGCATCCCTGGTCAATCAGAATTTCATGCTTGTCAGAGAATCTGCTCCCCAGTGTAAGGGCGTCTAGTGCGTCCAATTTCTTTTTATTTCAAGAAAAGTATGTCCAAATGATGCCATGATGCATGCCTGCATGGTTAAAAGCTTGGGTAACCCAAAACACAACATTTTTCCTTTGCCTAACAACTGGGCAGAGTGAAAGGGAGATAAGAGTGGTGCAGGGGAATACAAACCAGGCTGTTGGGAGGAGATAATTCCACTGTGTGGAGGGAATAGGAAATGAGGATTGTAGGTCTGGCCCAGGGCAGGAAATATATGTAGGTTACAATGCATCAAGATACAAATGGACTTCTTTAGTTCTCAAGATTAGATAGATACAGATTTTTGAAATTGGGCTGTTTTGATTATTTTGGTATTTGAAATTGATTTAGGAATGCAGCAGATAAATATAATTGTATGATTTGTTGTATCAATGGTTTCATCTTCATCATCATCTAGTTGATGTTGTGTCCCTGATGTCCACAATATTTCCCTCTCTGCCTGGGCATAAAATAAATGTAGGTTACAATGCATCAAGATACAAACTGACTTCTTTAGTTCTTAAGATTAGGTTACGAGAGACAGATTTTAGAAATTGGGCTGTCTGGATTATTTTGTTTAAAAAATTAGGAAATGGCATATTTTCAAATTTAGGAACGAATCAGATACAAAATGTAACTCATGTAGGTTTTTGTCAGTGCACTACTGTTGTATCAAAGCCTGCCTGAAAGGCTTGAACATTACTTACAAATTCCCTGTCTCAAAGAAAGAAGACATATAAGATGATGATGGATACATGTACTTGCAGGGTAACAGAGCCCACTCAGGCAAAATTGGGTCTGGTTTAGCTTGGAGTAAGGTAAAAGATGGGAGAGGCTGAAAGGATTTTCTCTGTTTCTGTGGGGTGATACGTGTTATGTGAAAGGTTGGGATATTACAAATGTCCTGTCTCACAGACAATAATACAACTAAAGAAGATGGATTGTAATACTCTGTACATGTACGTGCAGACAAAGAGGGTTCTAGTACAGGTAATAGACTTGCCTGGACAGAATTGGTTGTGATATGTAGCACACAGTATGCAGTCTGACTGATAGTTGGGAGAGGTTGAAGCATTTTGTGTGAGGGTACATGAATTGTAATCTTTATTCAGACAAAGGGTCTTGGCAATGTACTAGACTTGCTTATTAGGCCATGTTGATTTGATTATATGGATCACATCCGTGCACGCATTTATTTTCAGTTGTTGCCAGCCACCCCCCCCCCCCCAAAGTCTTGAGCCATAGTGTAAATTGTACGAAGCAACTGTCAAATGAGCATATATGAGTAGATTTAAATTGGCAAAATGGATACTAATGGCATAGAATACCAAAGTAGATTCTAACATCAAAGAAGATGTAAAAGAACAAAAATGAAAACCTAGTGTTTGGTATACCTCACTCAGTGCGTTAACTCATTTGTTCAACCTTTCTGACTACTTAGATTTCATAGTCATACTGAAGATAAGTCTTCTTTTGGGAATTTTTTATTTATTTGCATGCTTCCATCAGTATTAGGGTTCCCATGCAGAGGATGCCATCCAAATAATCAAAGCAACATAGACAAAATTAGGTCTTATCCATGCAGAAGGACACATAAAGGCTGATGGATATTCGGGAGTGGTTGGAGGGTTTTGTGTGACGGGTATATGATCATGAATTTGTTCTTTCAGACAAAGGGGTTTGGCAGTATACTAGACTTGCCTATTAAAAACAAAATTGGTTCTTGTCCAGAAGGATAGATACAGTCTGACTGATGGGAGTGGTTTGGGGGTTTCGTGTTGGTGTGGTGTGTTCAGTGCAGGAATATTGGTAGAAGGTTTTGTGTGAGGGTATATGATCATGAATTGTAATGTTTATTTTCAGACAAAGGGGTTTGGCAGTCTGCTAGACTCACTTATTCAAGACAAAATTGCTTCTTTATCCAGAAGGATGGATACAGGTTGATGGATAGTGGAGAGTGGTTGGAGGGTTTTGTGTGAGCGTGTATGATTATTCAGACAAGGGGGTCTTGCAGTGTAATAGACTTGCTTAGGCGGTACCAATTTAATTTGTTGGTTCTCAGAATTTTGAAAATTAAAAGAAATATACTCAACTGGAAAAGCATTATAAAAACAGTACCAGAGACCCAGGATTATGCCTTCATTTGATGCACTTAAATTTATGATCCAGGAGTGAATACCTGTCACATTCAAGTTTTCGTCCCTGCCCCATAGCTACATGCTTTTATTATATCTGCTTACTACATTTTTTTAAAAATCCGAGAACCAAAGAAACCCATAAAGTTTGGCCTTATAAAAAGACAAAATTGCAGCAAGATAGATACAGGCTGATGAATAGTTGGGAGATGTGTGTGTGTGTGTGGGGGGGGGGGGTTCGCTCAGTGCAGGAATAATATGTGGTACGCTTACAAATGTAATACAGTCTGACCAAGGAGGTTGGTCTCAGTAACAGTGGTTGAAATATTTTGTGTGCGGACATGAATTGTAATATTCATTCAGGCAAAGGGGATTGGCAGTGTGCTGAACTTACTTGTTAAAGACAAAATTGCTTTTTCATCCAGAAGGATGAAAAACGCTGAATGATGATTGGGAGTGGTCAGGGGGTTTTATGTGTGTGTGTTGTGTGCAGGAATATTGGTAGAAGGTTTTGTGTGATGGTATATGATCATGAATTGTAATGTTTATTTTCAGACAAAGGGGTTTGGCAGTCTGCTAGACTCACTTATTAAAGACAAAATTGCTTCTTTATCCAGAAGAATGGATACAGGTTGATGAATAGTGGGGAGTGGTTGGGGGGTTTCGTGAGAGGGTACATGAATTGCAATGTTCATTCAGATAGAGGGGTTGGCAGTGTACTATACTTGTTTCTTAGAGACAAAATTGCTTTTTTATCCAGAAGGATGGATACAGGTTGACTCATAATTGGGAGTGGTTGTGAGGGGGTGGGGGGGTTCGTATGGGTGTGTTGTGTTCAGTGCAGGAATATTGGCTGAGGGTTTTGTGTTGTGTGAGGGTATCTGAATTGTAATGTTAATTCAGACAAAGGGGTCTTGCAATGTAATAGACTTGCTTATAAAAAGATAAAATTGCAGCAAGATGGATACAAGCTGAAGGATGATTGGGAGTGGTTGGGGGTTTCGTGTGGGTGGGTGTTATGTTCAGTGCAGGAAGAATGTGGTACGCTTTATACAGTCTGACCAAGGAGGTTGGTCTCACTAATAGTTGGGAGTCGTTGAAATATTTTGTGTGTGGGGACATGAATTGTAATACTGTAAATGCATTTAAGTTTGCGGGATTTAATTTCGCGGTAGCGGGTAAAAGGACTTTTCGCGGTGGATTAAAGTTCCCGGTAACACCACAGACTGCAGTCTAATACCATAATAGAAAAATGTTCGCGGTGGTTTTAAGTTCGCGGTGAAGTGGTGAACATTAATCCACCGCGAACATTTCTGCATTTACAGTAGTCATTCAGGCAAAGGGGTTTGGCAGTGTGCTGAACTTACTTGTTGAAGACAAAATTGTTTCTTATCCAGCAGGATGAAAAAATGCTGAACGATGATTGGGAGTGGTTGGGGGGTTTCGTGTGGGTGATTGTTGTTCAGTGCAGGGATATTGGCAGAGGGTTTGGTTTTGTGTGAGGGTATATGGATTGTAATGTTCATTACAATGTAATAGACTTGCTTATAAAAAGATAAAATTGCAGTAAGATGGATACAAGCTGAAGGATATTTGGGAGTGGTTGGGGGGTTTCGTGTGTGTGTGTGTTGTTCAGTGCAGGGATATTGGCTGGGGAGTGATGCTGACCAGTAGCTATATGGGTGTGAAGTGAAGTGGAACACATTTCAGCACAGGATCGTACATCCTGGCTGTGCAGGGGATGTATATATACATGTATGGCCCCCTTTGGTCAGATGATGAGGCCTCAGCAAAAGGGAGAAAATATCCTGCGGTAGAATTGAGTTTGGTTAATGGTTTTGAAAAGTTATCATGTGCAAGACTTTTCATTCACACCATAAGTGCAGACTTGGTTTGGTTTGTGCAGGGCTGACTCCAGCTTGGAATTTTTTTGTCCCACTCATTGTTTGGGAGCTGGTGCAAGTGTTGATTTTCCTTGTTAGATAGTTGTTCTGTTGTCATCGTAAGTGGATTTGATATATTTTTTTCTGAATCAACAAGCAACTTTCCATCCCGGTACAGAGAGAAAGGTCCTGGGTTTGTTTTAATAAATATGTGATGACAAATTTCTTGATATGATGATCCATGAAAAATTGTGAACTTTGACTTGCAATGACCTTTGACCAACCAAATTGGATATCCCAATAGAATCTTAAGTCAGATGGTTGCAAGCATTCAATCCCCCAAAGATCAGGAAAGAAATCTTACAGCCTGCAATGTTTTAAAATCTGTAGAATGAAAAGAAGTTTAATTATGATTTTCAAATCTTAGGGTATAAACTTGCTATGATGGCTTTGGCAGGAAATAGATTTAAGCTTTAGATACTGTAAATGCACAAATGTTCTCAGTGGATTAATGTTCGCGGTTTTCGCGTTGGCCATTTCACCGCGAATTTAAAACCACTGCGAAAAGTCCTTTTTCCCACTACTGCGAAATTAAATCCCTGCGAACTTAAATGCATTTACAGTATTATATGAAATGTTCAATAATTATGGTGGTTGCACATTCATGATAGATTTGATATTGATCTCAGTGTAAAATATGTATTCCCACGGTTGTTGCTACACATATTAGCCTTTGATATTGCTCATGAAAACAAATGCGCTCGTTCCAAATGCATTGCCGCTGTGGATGTCAGTCCATCATTCCCCGATCACAGGGGCTTTCTGGGCTCCAAATAGCAGCCTGCAACGGGTAATTTTCAGAGAGGAATTAATGATTGCAGTGAGAAATGAAAATGGCTTCTAATTTTGTATGTGAAAAATTTTGCAGAGGCCAACTGGTGATTGCAGGACACGGTGAAAACAGAAATGACTCGCAAATTTTCATGTAAAAAATTTGAGAGGGGAGCTATGAATTATGAATTACCAGTCCTACAGTACATGTATGTGTAGGTACTAGTAGCAGTGTACTTTAGCCTGATAGGGCTTGAAATACTGCATAATTATGCACTTTGATTTTGTTAACCGCCCATTCCTCATTAACTGGGAAAATTGGAGGTAGAAAATTGTAAAAAATAAAGTTGTCCAAAACGCTTACCTGCTGGTATGAACTTGTTACCACTTATATCGACTATCTTTTGCTATTTTTGTCTGGTGCTAACACGCTTAATTTTGGAGATATTTGATTTTTAGTAGGCCATGTCATCTTTCCTACAATTTCGTAATAAAGAGCATATTACTACACAGAGAAATGTTCCAGCAAGTAATAGTGGATTAACAACAGCCAAATTAGCGAATTTTCCAACCCAAAACCTTCAAATTACACGCCAATGAGAAATATTTAACCGCCGTGTCATTTGTTTCGGAATAATCATCAAAATTACTAGCTATTAAGTTTGCTACATTTGTATAAAAGTAAATAAATGATATTTTTTTCTGATATGAAGACAAACCGTTTAATACTCCTTAATTTTCACCCTGTAGGATGGGATAAGAGCGATAGAATATATTTATGAAAATGGTTGGAAGCAGGCGATATCTATTCTACAGGTAAATGCCAATGAACTGTGGTAACGTAAATTACAGAATCTCTAACATTTGGAGGAAAGCCGAATAGTGTACATACTGGCTCTATTTGAACTGATCAGGTCATGTTCGTCAATAATGCTGGACCTCTTATCTTCATGTTGCTAACTCAGAGTAGCAAAAAAGTTAATGTCAGGACAATCTTTGTTCGTGGAACAAACACAATGTCACATCAATATAGAATGAATGTGCTACCTAACAAAATGTCCATCCATACACCTTATATGTGGTTCAATAATACCGGCAGAAAGAACTGTGTAATATGTGTATAACAAGGCTTTTGTTGATGAGCAAGGCTATAAACAACATTATCATATAGACAGGCGCCGCAGACCAATCAGAAGGCCCCGTTCCACGTTGGTTATGACGCCGTAACACAAAGATCCAGGCCACGCAGGTGGGTTTTGCTCCTCTGATTGGTCAGAATGAACCGGCAGCGGTGTCGATTTGCATCGACACCGGCACCAGTGTCGATGCTCATAAAACCACCTCGTTCACTTCGCTCACATCGATGGTTTTATTCGGTGGTTATAGCAAAGGACCAGGCGTTATGACACCATATACACCTCGGGGCGGGTCATTTACCCTTAAGTGAATTTTAAGTGAAAGAGAGCTGCATGTGTAAAGGCAGTCTGTTCTACAGTTATCCTGGCAGCCTGTCCCTTTATACTAATGCCACATGATTACATGACAAGCCTGACGTTATATAGATCTTGACTTTATAGAGTGGGATTGGTTTCACAAATAGCTTTCTGCCTTGAATCATGTGTCTGTCCATGTAAAACAATTCTGTGCATCAATTCTGTGCAGTCACGACTGGTTGAAAGAGTAGTTTGCTTCTAATTAACAAGATTTCCAACCTAAACAAGCAAAGGTGAAAACTTCGGAACATCTAATGATAGTGAAGTCTTAACTTAAGTTAGCTATTAACTTCTGCAGCCCACATACTTTTGATCATGGAGCTTATAACTCAATGACAAGTCCTCAATGTAGATAACGTGGCGCTAGCGTAAATAGTGTCGCTGATTTACCGCCGTCTGTACGTTTATATAAAGGGGTCCACTGTGTAAAACGAGAAATATTTCTGTGACACGAATCTTGACTACATTGACCTTCATAATTAGCTGATCATAATCTCTGTTGCTATTTAAGACAAACATGCTTGAAACGTACCTTACTTCATCAGTCAGTGTTGAGCATGAATTTCTGTCATTCCAGTCCTGTGATCTTCAAAAAGCGCGCGAAAATGACGACAAACTTGGACGAGTCTACTTTGACAACAGGGGTTTATTTTGGTTCAGTCCAACCCAATATACATTTATTCAACTTGGTACTATACATTCCGTGTAATGTTGATTATTGAAGCATCATATATCAATATAAACACCCGCATCTTTCCAAGTTGGTGCATATCAGGTTTATCATTTGAACATCGTTCCTGTAACAGTGGGGTTCTAGCGCTGCCAAACTGACCACGCCAACAGCTCTTGAGCTTTTGGTGTTGTGGTTAGCACGTTGGATTTGTGATCCGGCTGCCCGAGTTCGGCGCAGGTTCGAATCCCGGGAGTCGGGATGTTGTTTATTTCTGTTCTTACTCGCCCCTCTGAATTTCTACAATGGTTCCCACGCCGGCCCTGTGAGTAACAGGCTAGTATGTGCCACACAGGGATGTCGATCTCGGAGATTCGAGGACGAATCTTGAAAAGAAAAGGGGGAGTAGTGTAACAGTGGTGTTCAAGGACTGCTAAACCGAAGACGCCTAATGGCTTAAGCCTTTTGGCCGAACGGTTTGCACGTTCGATTTGTGATCCGGCTGCCCGGGTTCGGCACGGGTTCGAATCCCGGGAGTCGGGGTGTTGTTTCTTTCTGTTCTTACTCGCCCCTCGTATTTCTACATTCCTATGAGAAATGAAAAGTCCCAGCATCGTAAAATTCACTGAAACAGGAACATATAAACAGACTGCATTGCAAGCCAAGCCCACCTACAGTAACATTACAGCAGATAATACGTCTTTGGTTGATGTGCTCTTGCTGAACATCCGATGACATGTTGAAGAAAAAAAATGGTAACGTAAATTATATGGTAACGTAAATTATATTTATGCTTTTAATGATAAATAAAATTTTAACAAACAGCTCTGGAAAGATTAACTCTGCAGGCAATTACTTATCTGGGAGCATTCTTTCCTATGAGTACAAAAGTAATGATCTTTCTATAATTCTAAGGGACTTATTATGGTAACGTAAATTATATTAAAAAAGTGACAAACGGCCTGAGATTGGCGGTTATAGTCATGTTTTCAACATTCGTGTTTTATGTGTTCTGTCATTTGTTTATTACGCAACACCACTGTTTAGCAGATAAAACAGTGAAAACATTATCGGAAAATGTCTTTTCGTAAGCGAATTACACCCAACAGAAGTTCGGTAACGTAAATTATACAAAAGTTGGCGACAAGAATAAAACGGCATCTGACATAAAAAGGTCGTCTGCTGGACAAGTTCATCAACACGTGACAAGCCGGCCTAAGTGGTTGATGTAAATTATGACTGAAAATTTAAAGAACTAACGTCTTTTCATTATCAGAATGCCACGATATTCACCTTTATAGCATTTCCGACACGTGTTTTTAGCGTGTTTCTAAGCAAAACCTTACCCGGGACGACCAAAAGGCAACTAACAATGGTGGGAAAACATTGCTTAGCATATTACTATCATGTACTTGTAACGGAAAAGGGCAAAATACGTAGTCATTGTGTCTTTAAAGAAAACTGTGGCCCGCTGCTTATGTGCGACAGCAATTTGCCCCTTTAACGAGGAATGGGCGTAACCCAAAATGGTTGCTGTGCACATTGAAACTTTCGACTGAGCGTGCTCCACTGTACCAGATGTTTGTGTAGGGTAAAGTACGTAAGATCTATAAGATACTATAATAAATAATTGCACTCTAGTTATTTAGTATATTCTTGACATTTGAGTCTTAGAAAAAGCAGTGAACCCTTTGCTGTATTCCTTGTATGAATTCCAAAGCTAGATGTAGAATTCAGATTCAAACTCTAGGCAGTTAGGTTTGTAATTAGGTTTTTTCTAACATTAAATACTACACTGTCATAAGCTTTTCCCCAAAAATTCTTCTGTGCACTTTATGTGTTCAATTAAAGGGTACCAATGCACCGACTCCTACAAAATGTATGATTAGGAGTACAGGGCTGCATTGGTGTTGTATTTTTTGTATGCAAGCCTGGTATCGAGCCCTGGCTTTGACAGAGCTGCATATAAGAGGAGATATTGATTTTCCCTCAGTGATCAGGTGCAAACAATGGCGCGGCGCTCCGTTTACCTCCATCACTCATGTCATGACGTGACCCAGTTTCACGTTTCTTAATGACGGATTCCTCGTAAGAATGCCCCGGAGGATGGACGGTTTTCTGGTTGTCGGAGAAGACGCCTTGAAACCCAGGATGATGAGGGGTTGTTGTCTTGGGCAGCAGCTGAGTTTAGTGATCCCTCCTGAGATTCCTCCTAAGGCTGGACAGTTCCTTACTGTCAGAGACCCATGCTGATGATGGGTTGTTGTCTTGGGTAACGGCTAAGTTTAGATTAGACCTTAGTGACAGATTCCTCATAAGAATGCCCTGGAGGCTGGATGGTTCCTTCTCAGAGAAGACATGTCTTGAGACCCAGGCTGATGAGGGGTTGTAGTCTTGGGTAGCGGCTAAGTTTGGTGATTCCTCCTAAGGCTGGACAATTCCTTACTGTCTGAAGGAAGACTTGTTGATGACACCCAGGCTGATAAGGGATTGTTGTCTTGGAGTTTAATGAAGGATTCCTCCTAAGAATGCCCTGAAGGCTGGACATTTTCAGTTTTCTTACTGTCAAAGAAGATGTCTTGTCACCCAGGAAGATGAGGGGTTGTTGTCTTGGGTAGCGGCCGAGTTTGGAGATGTTGGCGTAATTAGCCCCAAGGCTGCACAGTTTCCTTACTGTCAGAGAAGAAGTCTTGACACCCAGGCTGATGAGGGGTTGTTGTCTTGGGCAGTGGCTGAGTTTGAAGATGTTGGCAGAAGCCCAAAGGCTGCACAGTTTCTTTACTGTCAGGAAAGATATCTTGAGACCCAGGCTGATGGGGGGATGTTGTCTTGGGTAGCGGCCGAGTTTGAAGATGTCGGCATAAACCCCGGAGGCTGTCCAGTTTTTTACTGTCAGAGAAGATATCTTGAGACCCTTGTTGATGAGGGGATGTTGTCTTGGGTAGTGGCTGAGTTTGGAGATGAGAACTTCATGACGGATTTCTCCTAAGAATGCCCTGGAGGCTGGAAGGTTTCCTTTCTAACGTCTTGAGACCCAGGCTGATGAGTTTTAGGGTAGCAGCTGAGTTTTGAGATGAGGTCTTAATGACGGATTCCTCCTAAGAGTGCCCTGGAGGCTGGATGGTTACTTCTCAGAGAAGACATGTCTTGAGACCCAGGCTGATGAGGGGATGTGTTGTTTTGGGTAGCGGCCGAGTTTGGAGATGTCGGCGTACATTGTAAGCCCCGGAGGCTGCACAGTTTCTTTACTGCTAGAAAGACACCTTGAGATGAAGGCTGATGAGGGGATGTTGTTTTGGGTAGCGGCTGAGACTGGTGATGTAGGCTTGATGATGGATTCCTCCTAAGAATGCCCTAGAGGCTGGACAGTTTCCTTAATGTTGTAGAAGATGTCTTGACACCCAGGCTGATGATCTCTTGTACAAGTTGTCTTGGGCAGCGACTCAGTTTAATGATGGATTCCTCCTAAGAATGCCCTGGTGGGTGGACGGTGATGAGGGGTTAGAAGATAAAGAAGAACATGACACAGATGTGAATAGAGAGCTTGGAGCCGGTACATTGCTCAGTTGATTTTTCTTTAATTACATATTTTTTCACTTTTGAGAAATTTTTCACATTGAGAGAAATTATTGAGAATTGTCCCAAATCTTGTAAAGGGATCCTAACAAACACACCATGGACAAAATATACTCTTAAATCTTGCCGCAGAGACATTGAGGAAACTAGTTGGAGACTTTTACCTTTAAGCTTCTGTATCCTAGTAGTAAATCCAGGCAATAAATGCTAATGTAACTAACTATGCACTAATACGCCATCAGGGACAGAAATTAGCCCTTAACTCTTTTTGCTTGTGGAGAAAATTTGCACTTTCAGATTTCCGATTCCCATTGAGTGCCTGGTAATCTGGGGTCATGGGCGCTCATGTGTCCACTCATAAGACTGGGTTGTGAACGAACATTTATGTCGAAGCCATCGGCGAGAGATTATCGATACTTGATACTTTCCTTCGGAACAGAAATTAGTCATTAACCGTTTTGCTCGTGAAGAAAATTTGTGCTTTCAGGTTTGAGATTCCCAGTGACTGCATGGTAATGCGGGGTCATGGCCGCTCATGTGTCCACTGGACTGGGTTGTGAACAAACATTTATGTCGATTCGCTATCGGCGACAGATTGTTGATAGTCAATACTTGTCTTCGGGACAGAAATTAGCTGTAACTCTTTTTCTTGCATGGTCATGGCGCTCATGTGTCCACTCATTAGACTGGGTTGTGAACGAACATTTATGTCGAAGCCATCGGCGAGAGATTATCGATAGTTGATACTTTCCTGTGGAACAGAAATTAGTTGTTAATCTTTCGCTCGTGAAGAAAATGTGTGATTTCAGGTTTGTGATTCCCGGTGAGTGCCTGGTAATACGGGGTCATTGGCACTTGTGTGTCCACTCATAAGACTGGGTCGTGAACGAACATTCATGTCGATTCGCTATCGGCAACGGATTATCGATAGTTGATACTTTCCCGCAGAATTCGGTCGGGGTCGCTGCGATGGTTCTCTCCTGTCACAGTTATAGCTTCCGGCTGGGTTTTAGGAATACAGATGGAGTGTTTAATAAAACTCTGGCTGAATGACTTATTTCTTCCGCAATCATTTCTTGTAATGCTGGTTTATTGATGATTCACATCTAAGGCCACGATAACTTATTTCCTTGGTTCTTGTGTTTTGAAGTTAAATTCAGCAAGAGGCCAAAGCAGGGCTGGAGGACAAACTTTATTCTGACTGTCCCCTAAAATTATAGCTGCAGTATTATGTATAGGTAGGCAGTATATTAATTTAGTAGATTTAACTTTTCCAAACATGAGCTCCCTTATATCAGCTCCAGTTTTACTAATTAACGGCCCAGAAACATAGAAACAGACAAGGCCTAATAAACAGACATAATGAATAAATAGACAAATTCAAATTCAAGTATTCTTTCCAACTCTCTGTTCATGATGACTTAGGACATAAAGAAAATAAATGTAAGTAGATTTAACTTTTCCAAACAACCATATACATGTAAACAATATATCTTTTTCATCAGGTACAGTTTTACAGATGAATGGCCTAGAAACAATTTTAGAAACTGATTGACACAGCCTAATAATCAGACATAATAAAAAAATGTATTTTATTGAATAATGATAATATACTTAAGTGCATGATCATGCCTGTCGGCTGATTGCAAAGTAAGACAGTGGTATACAGAACATGACCATGCCATCTATTTCAAATCTACGTCTATCTGAACTATCTGAGGGGTTTGACTTCTTTTACATAATAAATAAATAGACATAGAATCAAGTATTCCTTCCACTCTCTGTTCATGATGACTTTGCAAGATTGAAAACATAAATATTAGTAGATTTAACACAGAGTTAGCTAGAGTTTTACAGATGAATACCCCAGAAACATAGAAACCGATCAACACAGCCTAATAATCATCCCTGAGGGAACGGTTTCCACCCAAACACCCTCCGCGGCCCCCAGGGGGCCAAACTAAACCCATCAAAAATTAATGAAGTCCACCTGGGGGTCAGGGGTCACGGTTGGTAATGGTGCTGAGGGGATATCTGTTATCCCTCTACATCTGTCAAATGGTTGCCACGGCAACGTTGCGAGAATTATGGGGGTGGGGCAAGCGGGTCAACCGGCGCGTTTTGTGTTTTCCTACAGGAGTGAGGTTTATCACAGGCGGGATGTCTGCACAAGTTTGATACTTTATGAAAGTTTTTGTTAAAGTTCTTCCCACACCAAATACTGTAAATGCTTTTAAGTTCGTGGGGATTTAATTTCATGGCAGTAGGGAAAAGGACTTTTCGCGGTGGTTTTAAGTTTGCGGTAGCACCATACACTGTAGTCTCTTACTGCCATGGAAAAGTGTTTGCAGTTGTTTTAAGTTTGTGGTGAAGTGGCCACCGCAAAAACCTTGAACTGGGAACTTAACCACTGCAAAAGTTTCTGCAATTTCAGTAGTGCATTGGGTGATGCCCATCTCTGCTTCTGTAGCCCTTGGGCCACTCAAATCTGTACAATTGCTACATCAGGGAGCTAGTCTGCTGGTAGTCGTCCATGTATTCAACTTCCATCCTTTTTCCCAAATGCTGAGTGCTAAGCAGAGAAAGGACCATATACCATTTTCAAAGTCTATTTACTCTGCAGATGACCCTGCTAAATATCAAACAAGGCAAAAACAAGCAAGGCAAACACTCTACCCACTTGACTGCTTTTGCACCGGTCACCGAATTTGATACACCACAAAAACTTCATTTCCCTCCCACTGCAACATAATACCAATGTAAAAGTAATTGGATTTACAGCAATGTTTTACCCCCAAACTTGAGGTTGTCCCAGCTGCGGATGCTGTGAGGTTGTTCATTAGTGTGATAAGCCGGCCTACCCTGCCTGATGACTCCTGTCAGGGCTTGTAAATACTCATTCATGTCACCCGTTCAGTTGGCATTTAATTGGTTTGCCTGACGTGTAGACAACTAGCCAAAGAGGACACAAATTTTTGCATCGCAAAGTCGTTTTTCACTTTTTTCACTTTATTTTTGTTGGATGGTTCACCCAATTTTTTTCATTTGTCTATGAGAACTCAATAAAAAAGTTTTTTTCACTTCAGAGCAATGCTTTTAAACCACATTGTTTCATACAAGAGTTACCATAACTAGAAATCATGTTAGGCAGAAATGTGTGTTGTACAATTATATATTTCCTGTGTTTGTCCGTAAAAGCAAGGAAGTAAAACATTGTATATCGTTTATCTGAAGAAGGTTGACATGCTTGACCGAAGATTTATTGCCTTTTTATGGTCTTCTGTTCTGTTGGAACAAAGTTTAAACTTTTTCAAAAAAAGATTGTGTTGTCTAGGTATCACGTTTGTAATCTTAGAAGCAATAAATTGAATGAATGTGGCCCTCTCATTATCAAGCTTTCTAAATGCATATTCACATTGTTCTTACACCTGAGTTGCAGCCAAGGCTGCTTTGATACTCAAGGGATGTTGCTGAGAGGGAAGAGTGTGTGAGGTGGAATCTGATACATTGTGGCTATCACACTACTGGGCCATTCCACCCACTGCTATTGATTATTTTGTCAGTTTCTGTAATGCACTAATTTAAAAGGTGTGGCTTAACATAAACTTGGGTGTTTTGACTTGAATTAAGACCCTTCCTTCCATTAAGATCCTTCTGGATATTTTGGAAAGAAGGCCTCTCATAATTATAACATGCAAGACACATGGCAGGGATCTCAAAATTGACGTAGACCTTTTTCTTCCCAATCCTTATCCACATACCAAATATCATTACAATCCATCAAAACTTATGCTGATGACAAATATTCAAAAACACAAACACACAGACAGACACACCAAAAAAGAATACCTCCTTTTTATTGATGTAAAAAGAAATCACATTTTCTGAATAGCAGCCAACTTTCAGCACCAGGGACAGAACCATTAGCTTTAGGAAGGTGGTGGTGAGGACAGTACCATGTAATATAGGGGGGTGGTAGGTTAGGATCATGTTTCAGCTGTGGAAAGAACCATGTAATTTCAAAGGGGTGGCAGGCTAGGATTGGATCCAAGCAAATTGGACAATACCATGTACCCTAGGAGGGATGTCCACCCCATGACCAAGCCAAGATATTAGTTTTATTTGAATATTGATGCATGTTTTAGCTTTTCAAAGAAGTTTTTTTGGTGCCATTTGTGGGTGTGTTTGTGGACAGCATAACTTGAAAAGTTGGAGATAGATGTGATTGAACTTTGGTCTTTCTGTAGGTGTTGGCAAAACAAAGGACAAGTTCAGCTATAAGTTATAACTTCATTTATTCATATTTCATGATCTATACATACTATGACCACGATTATGGTAGATAGATAAATAAATAAATAAATAGCTCATAGGCTCATTTGACATTGTTGAGAGCAGGGCACAGGTTATGTTTCAGTTGAATACAGAGCCAGTGTGTTTGGCAGTGCTCAGAGTTTAGTACCTGGCACATCTCCAGTGACAGGATCACCATAGTGACCTCCCATCCCACAGAATCCCAAACCCTGGCAGATATCCAGTGACTGGATCACCGTAGTGACCTCCCATCCCACAGAATCCCACACCTGGCATATCTGCAGTGACAGGATCACCATAGTGACCTCCCATCCCACAGAATCCCAGACCCTGGCAGGTCCCCCGTGACAGGATCACCGTAGTGACCTCCCATCCCACAGAATCCCACACCCTGGCAGGTATTAGCCGCACAATAATCCTGCCATCGATACTCACCGCTGAGTGAGGCTGAGCTTTCAGGAGAAGTTTGTTGAAAAGCTGACACCAGATAGAGCAGTTCTCGGTAGAATACTTGATGCATCAACAAGTTTCAAATGCATAAGTTCTGCTGCAGTGCCTTGAAAGTCACTAGGGGGCCTAAAATCTTATCATTTTAGGGCCTCATCAAGACCTACCCAAATTTGAAGACAATACGACCATGGCCTTCTTCAGTTATTATGTTGACACACAGAGAGACACACAGACAGACACTTGAACACTGGCAAGAAAGACCCCCCCTCTCTCTCTCTCTCTCTCTATCGTAGGTGCTTTCTTGCACTACATGTATATCTTAATCTCATGACCCTTTCTCGTCCTTTCTTGTCCACTCTGTTGTGCTCTCTTGCAATACCTGTCTCTCCCTTATGCACTCTCTATCTTGCGCACTCTCTCCTGTGATCTCTCTCCCTTTTTCTCATTCAGTCTCAGAGCTCTAACAGTCAGAACTCAAACTCCCAACAACCACTATCTTCAGCAGCATTGCTAATCCGCCACACTTCCTAAATGTCTTTGAAAGCCTGACAATATTTCCTCTCCGTTTGACGGCCCTACAGGCCAGAGGAGTGATGTACAGGAGGCAGGCTGTTATTTCCCAGATGGTGGTGGAAAATTGTCTGTGAGGCTGGTATATCCTAACCAATAACTGTAGGATGATTGCCCTTAAACCTCAGCAGCAATGTACTATAGGAGTGGGTACTAGTACAAAACCGTTTTTTTAGTGGATCAGTCCAGAAAAACAGGACCTGAAAAAAAAATCAGTTGACCAGATTTTGGCCCAATTAGAAAATGAACAGATTATACCGGCAGGCATTCACGTGTTTTGGGGTTACCGGTCCAAGAAAAGAACAAGAGCAAAGTAGAGGAGGGTTGAAGGTCATGTTTACCAAGTTTCTACAGTCAAACTTGGTCTAAGTTAAGAGAGGTTTGACAATATTTCCCCTTTGTTTGATGCATCTTCAGGCCTGAGGAGTGATGGTACAGGAGTCAGGCTTTTATTTTCCAGATGGTGATGAAAATTTGTCTGTGAAGCGGGTATATCCCGACCAATAACTGTAGGATGATTGCCCTTAAACCTTAGCAGCAATGTACTGTAGGAGTGGGTACCGGTACAAAACCGTTTTTCTTAGTGGACTGGTCCAGAAAAACAGGACCCGAAAAAAAATTAGTTGACCAGATTTTGGCCCAATTAGAAAATGAACAGATTATAACGGCAGACATTCACCAGCCCAGGAAAACAACAAGTCAGAGCAAAGTAGAGGGGCTTTGATGGTCAAGTTTCTACATTCAAACTTTGTCTAAGTTAACAGAGGTTTGACATTATATATTCCCTTTGTTTGACGGCCCTGCAGGCCTGAGGAGTGATGGTACAGGAGTCAGGCTTTTATTTCCCAGAAGGTGATGGAAATTTGTCTGTGAGGCTGGTATATCCTGACCAATAACTGTAGGATGATTGCCCCTAAACCTCAGCTGCAATGTACTGTAGGACTGGGTACCGGTACAAAACTGTTTTTTCTTAGTGGACAGGTGCAGAAAACCAAGACCTGAAAAAACAAAACAGTGTACCGGATTTTGGACCAATTAGAAAATGAACAGATTATACTGTCAGGCATTTACATGTTTTGGGGTTAGGACCTAAGAAAATAACAAGAGCAAAGTAGAGGAGGGTTGACGGTCATGTTTACCAAGTTTCTTCAGTCAAACTTGATCTAAGTTAACAGAGGTTTGACAATAATTCCCCTTTGTTTGACGGCTCTCCAGGCCGGAGGAGTGATGGTACAGGAGTCAGGCTGTTATTTCCCAGATGGTCGTGGAAAATTGTCTGTGAAGCTGGTATATCCTGACCAATAACTGTAGGGATGATTGCCTTTAAACCTTAGCAGCAATGTACTGTAGGACTGGGTACTGGTACAAACCCATTTTTTTTAGTGGACTGGTCCAGAAAAACAGCACCTAAAAAAAATTTGTTGACCAGATTTTGGACCGATTAGAAAATGAACAGATTATACCGGCAGGCATTTACATGTTTTTGGTTCTTACTGGTCCAAGAAAATAACAAGAGCAAAGTAGAGCAGGGTTGAAGGTAATGTTTACCTAGTTTCTACAGACAAACTTGGTCTAAGTTAACACAGTGTCCGACAATAATTCTCCTCTGTTTGATGCCTCTTCCAGCCAGAGGAGTGATAGTACAGGAGGCAGGCCCAGAAGGTGGTGAAAATTTGTCTGCGAGGCTGGTATATCCTGACCAATAACTGAAGGGATGATTGCACTTAAACCTCAGTAGTGGTGTACTGAATCTGCAGGCAGGTGATGCAGGTGCTATAAGTCCATGAATAGTTTTAACACAGCACCCATTTTAAAAACGGGCCCTTCAGTTTGGAGGTAATTGTCCCTGTGCCTTTAAAACCATCACTGTTTGCAGAATACTGTGGTAACTGTATTCATAGTAACGTGACTGATGAACTTCTTCAACGAGGCCCTTCAGGAATTTAGAGTACCATACTGACTCGCCTGTCTTCTCAACATTCATCCTGCCCCAGTCTTTGCTTAATGATAAACTGTAAATGCAGAAATGTTCGCGGTGGATTAATGTTCATGGTTTTTGCGGCGACCATTTCACTGCGAACTTAAAATCACCGGAACATTTTTCTATTATGGTATAAGACTACAGTCTATGGTGTTACCGCGAAATTAAAACCACAGCAAAAATGAATTTTTCCTGCTACAGCGAAATTAAATCACCGCAAACTTAAATGCATTTACAGTATTTATTTATGAATCTTGTAGGGTTGTCCCTTCAGTTATCAGATTTCCAAGCCCTGCGATAAATCAATCAACATAAACTAACAATAATCATATATTAACCAAAAACGCAAGCAATCCAACATAGGGGTAATAGCTTATCTGATTAAATAAGTCTTCACCTTGTGTGCTGAGGACCAGATAACTGGATTAGTTTGGCCTGTAAGTTAAACAAGCATTTCTACAGAACAGATGACTGAAAGTACCCGCCATCTGGTCTTGTTTGTTTTTCCTTATATGACTGAAAAGATCAATGCTCTTGGTTCATACATGTATGATATAGGGTGACTGATTATTGCCAACAGATGCTTAGTTTAATGGTAGGTATTTTGCAATGTAATCAATGATGTATAATCACAATAATCAGTGAGACTGTCTAAGTTAGACTATTAGTCTTCAACGTACATTCTTGATATATAAGCCAAAAACATGTAAGACACCTAAAGTAAGGCAAATAGAAGCAGTTGTGTACAGTTGTAGTATTATTTCAGGACTCCAGGTATGTACCTAATATTAATATGGAGGTTCAATAGACAAAGAAGCAAAAAAAATGGGCCTCTCCCAACCTGTTTCTCCAGGTCCGATGCTTGCCTAACAAAGGTTAAACAAATCTGTAGGAAAAAGACCAAAATAATCTTGAACTTTAGGTCAATGAACTCAATGAACGGTTGAGCACTGGTTGTGACAGAGAAGACAGATGATGTAGACAGGTTTGTTGTACTTGGAAAACTGCTATTGACAGCTCTTTTTGACAAGACAATGATCAGAGGACCTTAACCTTATGTCTGAAATGAGAAGGACAGCAACCCTGTCTAGTACTAGTAGTAGTATGAATATTGGTCGACAGCAACAACCGGGCTTTGAACTCCCCACCTGTTGGTCCATAGGCAGGGTCACTAACCGCTGGGCTGGCCAGACCGCTTGACTTTTGACGCTGATCGTAAGTGAAGGGATGAAAATTGCCTGTTGCGGATGAGTTTGATGAGGTTGTGGAGAGGAAAGCCGGGTCCATTTGTCATGAGGGACAGGAAGATCGTGATAATCGCGGGGTCACGACGGGAGGCTGATTCTTCAGACTCTTATTGATTACCTTGTGGATGGTGGAGTCTGTTATGGATGGGAGCAATTTTATAGTCTTATCAAATGTCAAGAAATAGTGAACCCCAAGCCATTGCAATCTGATGCCTTTTTCTTACTTTTTTTTTCAAATACAGAAAGTCAAGCAAGTCTGCAATAAAATAAAACAAAACTTTTTTAGTGGTACATGTAACATTAAGAATTTGAAATAAGAAAGGTTGATTCTTTCGACTCATATTTATTACCATGTGGATGGTGAAGTCTGTTATAGATGGGAGTAATTTTATAGTCGCATCAAAGTCAAGAAAAAGTGAACCCTAGGGCATTGTAATCTGAACTTGAAAGTTCATTTGTGTTGGTAAAAGTCATTCTGGAACCAGTTGAACTGTAATTTCCAACACGAAAATTGGACTTACCCAAATTGTTGACTGATCAGTACCAGTCTTTGTCAAGGAATTACAATATGATTGATGCTTTTTCATTTATTTCTTTTCAAAAAGTTAGACAAGTCTACCACAAAATTAGAGTAAACTTTTTTTATTCCTGAGTACATGGCATTTCTAAAGAGGAATTAGAGCAATTTTGCATTCAGCATTCTTCCTACGAATTTGACACTCTTCATTTTCCAACCTGATTGTTTCCAAATTGTAAATGTTAGATTGTACCCTTGCTGTGATCTAGTACGTGCTTTGAAAACACCCTAATTTAGAGCCTCTATAACTTGAAAGAGAACTATAGCGAGAAAGTTAATGTGTGTATGAAAGTAACATTGATTTTTGTGCTGGTTTCCAACCCACCACACACCTCGCCAGGCTGCAATTTATATTCAAATTTTGGGCCGAAGTTATGGACAGCTTGAAGATGAATATTCTCTAACTCAGGACTCTTGTTGCATCACAAGTGTGAACTTCACAATGTTCAGTCCTGGAAAAAATGACACCGGTACTACATTTTCTGAGGCTGTATTTTCTTTACCAAATTGCAATGAGTCCATATATTGTATCATTCATGCCATTTTTGTATGCAACAAGTTTAAAGCTCATCCCAACGCAGGAAGTGCTGTATTTCTGTGAGGGGTATTAATGATTTTGTTGTCCAAATGTTTAATCTAGACTGTCCACTTTGTGGATTGTCATCAATTACAAAAGACTTTTGCTGACAGATCAGCACAAAACTCGGCAAGCAGGGAATTATTGGTTTGGTGGTCACCGTGTTGTATTGCACAGTCATCGGCTCTGGTCTGCCTTAATTATTACTTTAGTGGTGCTGAGTTGATTACGGGAGTTGTCCCCAAAAGAACCCACCTCAGCTTAATTGTTTCTCCATTTCTCAACTGGAGGAGATGAAATGTGGTGAGTCCATCACCTCTGCAGTTTGCTCCAAGGACATGCCGATAATGGAAACTTCATCTTGAGGGTGGAAACTTGATATTCTGGAATATCAGATGAAGGTGAAGGTGACAGGAGGAGAGGAGTACAGAAGAAAGAGAGGGGGGGAGAGGAATGAAGAAAAATAAAATAGGAAGAAAGCAAGGAAAGAAGGATGAGATAGAAAAAAAGAAAGAAAAAGAAAGGAAGGAGGTAGGAAGAATAGAAATGTGAGAGAAGGAGAGAAAGGGAGGGAGGAAGTTTGTGAGAGAGAAAATTTTATTTGCGCAGTCTATCACCTCCTCAGTCCGCTCCAAGGACGTGCCGTTATTGGAAACTTCATCTGTCGGGTGGAAACTTTGTTTCTGGAATATAAAGTAGACTATAAAGGATGAGACGATGGGGGTTTAGTGGGGCGTGTCCGCACAGTGGGTTATGAAATTACGGATGGTGTCGTGTTTGTAGCATATAAAGAGGCTCGGGATGGAGACCTGACTTCCAAACGGTGGAAGTCATGAGTTTCATTAATGGGTGTCAGGTCGGAGGGGGAAATAAGAGAGTCTGCGTGGTGAGGAGGGAGGAAATCAAACTTCAGAGAGTGGAACGGTCGTGACGAGACTGGAAAGTGTCAGGTTTCTGTCTGGAAAGTATCGGGTTTCAGTACATATAAGTATGTTCAAGGGAAAGTCTGAAGGATGGCGGCAGGAAAGGGAATACTATATTACTTTGAACTTTTTATTAGAAAGTCTTTTTATTAGAAAGTCTTCATCAGATGACAAGAGTGAAGCTGCGTCGATGTAGGTTAGACTTCCAGGTAATAAGATATACCAAAAAGTAGTTACTCAAGCAACTGGATATAATTTCGGAAACGGTGGGAGAGAGAGACAGAGAAAGAGACAGACCAAAAACAATGGATGTTGTCCAAAACGTCTGACCATTTCCAAAATCATATACAGTTGCTTGAGTAACTGCTTTTTGGCGTAAGAGTGAAGCTGCTTCTAAGCCTTCCACTCACCTCCTATTGGTCGATAGTTTCTAAGCAGGGTAGGGCGCTCTTGTGAGATAGCCAATCAGCATTGAAGGTCTCAGTTTGCTCTGACTAGATTGTCCAATCAACACTGAGGATCTCAGGCTGCCCTGTTCTCAAGTGATTACTCAGCAAGAATGATACTTTCTACAATTGAAAGCACTTCATTTGAAATCTCTCCTGAAAAACAAAAGGGTGAGGCAATTTTTCCAGACCCCTCAGACCCCTGTAACTAGCTGCTGCCATACTGTATGCCTGCAAAGCTGTCCGTTTTCCACCGAAGGTCAGTTATACCAGTAACTGTTGCAAGTAAAGACTGTATTTTATGATATTTGGATATTGTATGATTTTGTAAAAACCTCAAAAGATCAAAATAATTTTGTTGTTATTGTTGCGTTATGTTAACCACTAAAAATAAACGTTTTACAACCTGTTAAAGGTAATCTATGCTTGTATCTGAGTTATTGGAGTCATTTGGAAGCAGTAGCACAACAGCAGTGTCAGTTCACAGTTCTCAATGGAGCCATCACATTGTAGCACCTTCCCCCAGATTGATCAGGCCATGATACTGTACAGTACTGGGGGATCATCAGTGTCTGGCAGCTGTCCCAGCTGACTCATGATGGCACTCAGTAGACCTGACACACCTGGGGCTTCCAGATCTGTTCACTTCTCACCTGTTTGGGAGATGGTCCAAAACATTCTACCCAGAAATAAGCTGTGGAAGAAGAACTTCTCAGAGCTTCTTGTAGTGAAGATACGCGGGGGTCTTCCAGATATCTTCAGTTCTAATGTTCAAAATCATTCTACCCAGAACTAAGCTGCAGAAGAAAAGCTTCTCATAGTATTCCTGATCTCTTCACTTGGGAGATGTTCCAAAACATTCTACTAAGCTGTGCAAGAGAAGCTTGTCAGGACCTATTGTATGTTCCAAAACGTCCTACCCAGAACTAAGCTTTGTAAGAAGAGCTTGTCAGACTGTTGTAGTGAATGTACGCAGGGGTCTTCCTTATATCTTCAGTTCTAAGCAGTTTGGGAAATGTTCCAAAACAATTCCTACTAAGCTGTGAAAGAGGAGCTTGTCAGAACCTCTTGTAGGGAATTTCCAAGGGGATACTTAGGAGATGTTCCAAAACATTCTACCCAGAACTAAGCTGTGGAAGAAGAACTTCTCAGAGCTTCTTGTAGTGAAGATATGCGGGTGGGCATCTACCTTATATCTTCAGTTCTACGCAGCTTGGGAAATGTTCCAAAACATCCTACCAAGAACTAAGCTGTGCAAGAAGAGCTTGTCAGAGCCTTTTGTAGTGAAGGTACAAGTGGATCTTCCTGATTTCTTCAGTTCTAAGCGGTTTGGGAAGTGATCCAAAACATCCTATACAGAACTAAGCTGTGAAGGAAGAGATTGTCAGAACCTCTTCCAGTGAAGATACAAGTGGGGGTCTTCCTGATCTCTTCAGTTCCCAGCTGTTTGGAAAATTTTCCAAAACATCCTACCCAGAACTAAGCTGTAGAAGAAGAACTTGTCAGAACCTCTTGTAGTGAAGATACACAGGGGTCTTCCTTATCTCTTCAGTTTTAAGCAGTTTTGGAAGTGTTCCAAAACATCCTACCCAGAGCTAAGCTGTGAAGATTCTTGTAGTGGAGGTATAACTATAAGTGTATCTCCCTGATCTCTTCAGTTCTTAGCAGGTTTGGAAATGTTCCAAAACATCCTAACCAGAACTTAGTTGTGGAAGAAGAGCTTGTCAGAGCCTCTTGTAGTGTAGATTCTTCCTGATCTCTTCACTTGGGAGATGTTACAAAACATCCTACTAAGCTGTGAAAGAGGAGATTGTCAGAGCCTCTTGTAGTAGATATACACAGGGGTCTTTCTTATATCTTCAATTCTCAGTGGTATGGGAAATGTTTCAAAGCATCCTACCCAGAACTAAGATGTGGAAGAAGAACTTGTCAGAACCACTTGTAGTGAAGATACGCAGGGGTCTTCTTGATAGCTTGAATTCTCAGTGATTTGGGAAACGTTCCAAAACATCCATCCTCACACTCAGGGTTGACAATCACGGCAAAGCCTATGATATCAACCCTGACAACTCAGCCACAGTATTCGGTTATTAGGGGTGCCTTGCTTATGAATATGAATATTAATGAGCTTACCCTTATATGGGCAGTCAGCCGTTGGGGATCGGGCGTCGGCATGGTGAGCAAACAAAGCCATGGTAATACGTAACATGATTGGCTGATAGCTTCCCAGCGGCCATTGCGGGACAGCTTTAGCCTGTTGCAAGCTCTCTCATCGCCTGTTCTCTAATTGGCTGGCAGCTGGTTTGTGGCGACGCCCCCGGTACCATATATTAACCTCAGGCAAGCAGAGGTGAAAACAGATGGAGTCCCTCTGACGACTCTGTTTTGCCTTTGCGTAGGAGAATGCAAAACATCCTACCAAGAACTAAGCTGTGAAAGGAGAGCTTGTCAGAACCTGCTGTAGTGATGATACGCAAGGGTCTTCTTTATATCTTCAGTTCTCAGTGGTCTGGGAAATGTAGAGCTAAGCTGTGTAAGAAGAACTTGTCAGAACCTCTTGTAGTGAAGATACAGGAGTAGGTCTCCTGATATCTTCAGCTATGTGGAAATATTCCAGATCATCCATCTGAGAATTAAACAGTGAAAGAAGAAGAGGAGGAAGTTGTTAAGCCTGACTAGCCCTGTCCTTGGTGCTGAATTTGTTGTAATGAAGATGTCAGAACCTCTTGTATTGTAGATACAACTGTGTCTGTGTAGATTCTCATGTAGTACAGATAGACATGTCAGCCATTTAGAAATATTCCAAAATCTATGACATCTTAAGTGTAAAAGGAACTTTTTACACCTCTTGTAGTGTAGATGAACATGGTATATTCACTTCTCAGCTATTTGGAAATGTTCCAAAACATCCTACCCAGAACTAACCTATGTAAGATGAACTTTCCAGAGTCTCAGTAAGATAAAGTAGTGGGTCTCCTGAAATCTTCAGCTATTCGGAAACATTTCCGATAATCCAAGTGAGAATTAAGCAGTGAAAGAAGAAGAGGTTATTCGGCCTGACATGTATAATTTAGTCCTGTCCTTGGTGCTGAATATGATACTGCAAAATAAAAAAAAAGAATCATTCTTCACTTGAATTGAAGATGATTGAACTTTTTCCACAGTAGGCATGCCAGTTGTGCTCAAGTGTCATGAGTCTCTGCTTCATCTTTCTGCCACAGGGCAGTGTTCAGGTCATTAACTACTAATCATAGGAACATCATGGCAGAAAATTTCTGCTGATTGTCTAGACTACAAGGCCAGAAAATCAAATAGCAGCGCTTCAGGTCATTTGAAACAATGTTTGGATGGTTTGTTTGGAGGGGATTGATGTTTGATTTGGTTCTATGGGCAGGATGGCTTCCAGGAAACATTTTTTGTGTCAGACTCCTTATTTGGTTACACTGTGAAATTGTCTTTGGATTTTGATAGTGGCTGAATGTAAAGATTGTAATCTTAGGAACCAGTTATGATATGCCTCTAGTTTTAGCGGAGAATTTTTCATTTGGGGGACCTGTTGTGTTTTGCTCAAGTAGTTACTATGGGAGCGGTTTTTAATGCTGTTAGCGTTAAAGTAATGATTTGAGAGAAAGTAAAGTTGTCATTTGAAAGGTATCACTAAAAAGTAAACTTTATCAAACTTACAGTGATTTGCTTTGTAGTTTTCATTTTGTTTGAAAGCCAGCAGAACATATTGTATAATATTACTCCAACACCAATGTAAAAGTGCAAGGATTTGCCTGCATGCCCTACAGGCTACAATCGATAGACGTTTATTTTTGAAAGGGTGCCAAGAAGGAAACTTGTAAAACTTTACAATCACATTTGCCATGGCCCTTTATGATCAGGGTCGTTCTTGTATCACAGTAGCATGCTTATATGTTCCTTTATTGATCTCCTCCCTCTAATACTACATAGTTGCACCTGACTCCTCCTCTTTAATATAGCTGAGCTGGACCCAAGTCTTATCACAGTTGGATCATATTGCTGTCCTGCTCTTTAATATTCTTCAATATTGTAAAGCCCTTCCCACTCTTTATTGCCTGTTTAATACCCCAGGGAGCAACTACCATATACATTGTATTTTATGACAGATACATACTCTAAACAGGGTACCATATTACAGCCATATTACAGGTTGAATATGGGCACAAAGAAATAACTAGTAGTGTGTTGTACTTTTTTTTCTGTACTCAAGATTGAAGAGTTTTGCTAAGATTTGGTCGTCACTTTTTATCTACACATTTTTCAATTTTTGCAATGTAGGGCGGCTATCATATACTTCATGACAGATGCATACTCTTAACAGAGTACCATATTCCAGCCTTCTCTGAACAGAGGGTAACTTTTACTGTCTGAGTCAGGAATAATTTGTAATTGTGAAAGGAAGTTAAAGGTAGTCTCAGTATAACTTTATTTGAGGCCCTAAGGGCAGTTTGTTGCTATTCACATGTCTAGGGGTGGATGAAGGTGGAGCCTATTCCTCTCTGTCTACTGCTTTTTGCTTCTTGACCCGAAGCCGAAGCTATATTCTATTGTTACACTGGGCGGAGTAAGAAAAGTCATGTAAGGTCCTATTCCCAAGGGCACAAGATTGATAGCACGATAGGATTCGAACCCAGGACCTCTTGGTTCTGGGCCAAATGCCTGCCATTATGCCACTTGCCTGCCTATCTGCCTAAGCGCTTAGGCCAGGGACTAGCCCCTTGTTCCTCTCTGTCAGACTCCCCAGTTATGCTATGTGACACCAGAATTACAAGTTTAGGACTGTAGAATTTGTCTCTTGAACATTGAGGAATGACCGCCTTGTATAATGTATTGGTTTGATTTGATGCCATAAAAAGATCCAGGTTTTATGTACTAGCAAAGGTTCCTCAGTCACAAAGCTTAATGTCCAATCCAGTACAAGTCGTTAGTGTAAGTATAGTTGATTATCAATTAACCTTTTGTCCTCTATACCTATAAAGAAAATGGTGAGGCTTAAGGTATTAAGTATGCCCGCAGACACCTGAGCCTAAGGCTTGGTTTGAATCCCTCCTACTCTTTTGACTTCTAAATCTGGAAGCAGGCTTTTATTTACAGTTAGAAATTAATCCCCAAAAGTGGGGTGAACTGCGGACAATTTGGGCACATGAAAACTTGCCAAGCCAAGGTGTTGGTTCTTGGACTCAAGATCAAATAAATGCAAAATGATAAAAAGGGATAATGCAAAATGACGAAAACAAATAATGCAAAATGGCAAAAATACATAATGCAAAATGACAAAAATACATAATGCAAAACGAAAAACACAGATAGTACAAAATGACAAAACTGCACCGTGGTACATCAATAGTAAAACAGGGTGCAATGGGAAAGTCTTTAACTTTGTATGCAAAACACCTGGTCATTCTGGTCTCTTTTTTGGTCCATGAGATAATTTTTAATCTGAATATTTCCGTAAGCACAAAAAATCCTGTCTATAAATCCCATTTTTGACCATGTGCTTAATGTCCCTTGAGTGTCCATTAATAATAGACAGGCTTGACTGTACTTTTAAATGCTAGGGAACCAAGCAAATGGTTTATTCTGGCCCAATGTGGTGTAAACTTCCGCCAGTTTTGCTGCCTAAGCCAGGCCGTATTCCTCGGGAGCACATTAGCCATACCCCAGCTGACATGTCCTTTTTCTTCCTGGCGTTCTGGTTGGAAGGTAAATCCCAGGCAGTGCATTAAAGTTGTCTAATGGAACAGGAGGCTTTAAGGCTGATCCTATATAGACCTGGCAGGACAGAAATAAACATGGACAAATTTGGAAACATATGATTTTTATGCCTCTGTTTGGGTTGCTGCCATGTATGTACGTGGATACACGTGCTCGACACTTGCAGTCATGTATCTTGAAGTGTGACTTTAAGTGAGGCACATTTAAGGCATTCACACCTTAAGATGTCAATGGTGGCATGTCATTGTAAGGAATGAGTCAAGTCAAGTCAAAGGCTTTATTTAGTCTTGATGGCTTGTACTGGCCAGGAAGACTTGCTTTTCAACAAAGTTGAGTGAAGGCAGTGGTCAGGGATAAGATAAGAACTAAAACATATAGATACTTTTATATATCCATCAGTCCATTTGTATTTGTTTCATCTTGTGAACACAGCCTTTAGCATTTTCTGCTGATTTCCAAGGAGGCCCTGAGGTAACAAAACATGATGCAATTTGTAAATTCATATAATATAAAGTAATGAATGAAATGTAGTAGCTGAGGGGGCAGTCTGCTTGTCCACATTAAGGCTCTCCTCCCCTGGTGGTCATCTGAGGAGAGGAGAGTCTTTGTGGACAGCAACGGTCAGTTGATGTGTCTTGTTTCCTGAGAACTCCTTGATGTCACTGATACATATTTATCGCGGACTGCACACCCTCCGCCTTTCCTTCTAACCACTGCTAAGAAAGTACCTGACACACCACACGTGCAGCTTCATCAATGTTCTGTAAATAGCTAAGACATGGCACATGCAGGCTACATGTGTAAGTATATTCTCTCCCTATACCACAGTGTAATCTCTCCCTTGTGTGGCAGATTAATCTCTCCCTTGTGCAGCCTTCTCTCTAATGGAAACCTGCCACGTGTCGACTTAACTGCATCCTGCCTAAATATCAAGGTCACTGAGATGACAAGTGAAGGTGTATACATCCAGCAGCTTAAGCAGAATATATATCTGGGCTAAAAATACACTGGCTAAGGACACTGTATCAAGATCAAGGGATTCCTCACTTTTGTGTAAGACAAGGATGTTTGGTTTTTGAGGTTGGCTCATTTTTCCCGTCAGCGTGTTAAGGAAGCCATTTGGCACCAAATCTGTTCTGGGTTTGGGGTTTTAGGTAGCAGGAGAAAACCATGATAAAATTGGTTGAATAAAGTGGGTTGAATATGGTTGACGTGAAGAAATAGTGATGCTTATTCAGTACTCAAGATTGAGGAGCTTGCTAAGATTTACTTTTTATCTACACATTTTTCAATTTTTGCAACCTATTTCTTATCAATATGAAATTTCATAAGGTGTAGAAATAAATATAAAGTTACTCCTCGTTTTATTTCATTTTATCTATCTATCCAAGGACAAACATGTTTTCAATGAGCCCTGCTCAAATAAACATAAAACAAATTTTTAAATCAACTTAAATGCATCAAAGATCAAATTATTGTTACCATGGCATCTTGTATCAAAAGACTCCACACCTTTTTGCTAATGAATAAACAGCATGCACTGCAAGGTTGTGATTATTATTTCAATATTGATTTTGTGGAGATTACAGAAACATTTCATGCTAAGTACATGATTAGATTAATCACTTTCAGAAGCAGTCTGCTGGATATTGATTAAAATAATGATTATGGTTTCTTAGATACAATCAGCCCTCTATTATTACGAATTTATGTCTTGTAAGCAACACTGAAGCTTTATCCAAGAGTGTCTAATAATAAAACTAAGGAAATAAATCTGTGTTGCCTAAAGAACAGTTGGAATCGTTTAATTTAACAATGATGAAACTCCTAAGATGCAGTGACTCATTATGAATTTGATGGTGTTATTTGTAAGTCAATGGAATGATAAGACCCATATTTGTGACTCATCTAATTGTTAGCAGTTTAATTTCTCAGCTAGACAGACTGATCAAGCCCATATAAGGAAGTGACCTACTTGTTTTCTATCCCGACCTTGCGATGACACATCGTGACATTATTGTCACCTTTTGGAAGGGTTAAGCAATGCTGTAAATGGACGTACAAAGAACAAACTTTAGACTCCCCTCTATTCTAGTACATTTGCTTGAAAAGTAGGAAACTAACCATGTTTCCACCTCGCAGTGACTCTCGAATTTTGGGTTTGGAAAGTGTAATGAAGCTCATTTCACTTGACACGTACATGTAACAATTGAATAGCGTCATTTCTTGTGTTCAATGAAGGCTCCTTATCGCGATGTTTGTTGGCCTTCACATTCTTTTTCTTTAAATTTGCTTATTTTCTTTGCTGTGACCTGCATAAATTGAGGTTCCTCTTGTTGATTGTATCCCACAGGGAAGCAATTCCATGGAAGCTTGTCCCATATTAACAATTTATGTTCTAGAAAAGAAGTTGTCAACGTGGAAGTTCCTCCCAAGGGGTGGGTTATGGCGGAAAAAAGGATGCTTCTGTGGAAGTGGCAGAACGTGTTCTTACAGATAAAGGACAGATATGAAAATAGCCTGCCAGTCATGATGACCCCTGACCCTGTGACTGAGAATTAGACACAGCCTAAGACAGATAGGGACCTGTCCCATAAATAATGAATGGCCCACTGAGATAACTGCTGTCATTTTGTCCTTTTGATCTACGTAGAGATTTGGGCCATGCCAATTTGTTGTTGCGGCCAAACAAAATAATTTCAAAATTGTCATGATAGATTTTTCCTGCAATAAAAAAAAAACTTCACAAATCCGACAGTGGACGTATACTAAGTATTAGTTTAAGTACTTGGAATCAGTGTTAGAAAGTGTCTTCAATGCAACATAAAAAAATTAGGCGAAATCTCATCTAAAAGGTTACTTGTTAGGATATACATATAACTCAGTGCTCGAAATACTTTTCAGCCAGGTTGCCACCTGGGTTGCGCCATCAATATTTCAGGTTACCCCATCAGCTACTCATCCATTATCTTGTCTTCCAGTTACACATAACTACTTGATATATTTTTTCTATCAAGAAATGAATACATAAGTTTATGCACGGAGGTGGAAAAAAGCAGTGTTCCCACTGCAAAATTTCACGTTGCACACTGCACTACCTGAGATTAAGATTGCGCTAAGCAAAATGTGGTTGCATTGGCAATTGTGCAAGTGGGTATTTGGAGCACTGTGTACTTGATCCCATCCCTCTTGACTCAGACACGATTTTTCCCATCAAGTCAGTTTACACAAAGGTATCATGTTGTCTCGATAGACCTTTTTATCTTGAGGAGACAACTCATGATACTTGACAGTCCCCACGTGGAAACCCCTCTCCAATATCCTGAAGTATCTTGTGACATTTACATAATTTTTATACGTACTTGATCCCAACCCTCTTGACTCGAAGACAATTTTTCCCATCAAGTCAGTTTGTACAAATGTATCATGTTGTCTCGATAGACCTTTTTATCTTGAGGAGACAACTGATGATACCTGACAGTCCCCACGATGTGGAAACATCTCTCCAATATCCTGAGGTATCTCGTGACATTTACACATACGTACTTGATCCCAACCCTCTTGCCTCGATGATGATTTTCCCATCAAGTTAGTTTGTATCATTGTGTCTTGATGGACCTAATGTTATCTTGTGCAGACAATTCAAGATACATAATATACTTGACAGTCCCCACGTGAAAACCTCTCTCCAATATCCTAAGGTACTTCGGGACATTTACACGTAAGTCGTCTTTCCCAGCACCTGCGGCGCTTTTGCAGTCACGACTGTGAGTGACAGCGCACGTTGTAATGCCACTACCAGTGTAGGCCATAGCAAGTTGATTTGTTGGTTTTTGGTTTGAGATGACACTAGACTAGGGGTGGGTACCGGTACAGAACATTCAGGTCCAGGTCCGGTTCAGGTCCAAAGGATCAGGTCCAGGTCCGGACCTGAACCTGGACCTGATGCAGTATGACACATACCAATGGTCCATTTCACTACAAAGAAATCTGTTTGGTGTATTATATGGTATAGTATGGAATAATAGACTTATACTGGCGTTTTAAAATCCTACAACGCTAAATGCACCTGTACGATTGGCTGTTAAACTTGGTAGACATTACTATAAACTCTACTCTACTTCACTCTTGTTACGAATGTTTTTTCTTCCACCTGCAAGCACCAAAACGTGCGAATGCCTGATAAAATAATCTGTTAATTTTCTAATCGGTCCAACATCCGGTCCGCCTAATTTTTTCAGGTCCGGTTTTTCTGGACCGGTCCAATAAGAAAAACTGGTTTTGTACCGGTACACTGTACCGATACCCAGCCCTACACTAGACCCAAAACTATGTCACCTAAGGACACGAAAACATATTTTTCATAAAACAGGAAATTCAATATAATGATTTAAATTTGTCAGATCAGCTCCCAAGCGGGCAGATGGAAGTGTGCACCCTCCTAAAATTGTACAATGTACACATTCCTTAATCTTTTTACTATTTGACCATTGGCTTGACTCCATTGCACTCCTCAGTATTTAAACTGAGTCAGATGTACATGTAGTATCCATAATGATTGTAAATCCATTATTTGATTATTTATTGTATTACATTATTTGATGGTGGGATTTTATTCCATTTTATTTATCACAATATGAGAGTGTGAATCTGAATTTTGTTTGTGCCTCAGTGTCTCATCTGTAAGTAGACAGAAGGTGGGGTTGTCTGTGGAAATCTTGAAAGAGCAGAAGTCAGCAAACCAAGGAATAGATTGGTGGTGTGTTGTTATTGCCTCCATCACCAAAGGTTTAAGGTAACGTGTGCCATTCTTTACATGCAGGTGGTGGGAGCTGGTCTGCTCCATGAATTATACATGTCTGTAATGTAGCTCCTCTTACAGGGCTGGAAATGCTTAAGGCCTGGGAAAAAGCGTGTTGTGTTTCTTGTTTAGTCCTGAAAAAGATTAGGTAGGTAGGGATGATCTTTTTTTCTTGTAATTTTATTAGGCCGTCCAAAACTCTAGTGTGACATTACAATACAGTTGAAAAAAGTAAACCAAAATGCACGAGGACATTTGTCTTTCAATGTCAAACTTCAATTTTGTGCATGATACAGAAATGTAGATACATTTATCCTTCATTAGATAGGACAAGCAGCGTTTATTTCTTCATGAAAATCCATTATTCCTTCTTGAGTTATACTCTTCGGAAGTTTACTGAATCTTTATTTGCAACAACCCTGTATCCTGTGCAGCACTGATTGAAGCCAGTTGTATCAGGTTAACCAGTTCTCCCTAAGCTTACTGCCTATCTTTTAACCAATACAAATTTGTTGCCACCATCCACCTTAGGAGATTGAGGGTTAAAGCAGATGTCCTGAGGTGGGTTCAGAGCCATTCATTTCATTTCAGGCTGAAATAAAAAAATGTAGGTAAAAAAAATCCAATTTCCTTTGTGTCCTGAGGCGGGGCATTAGGGAGATTTGTCATTGCTTCTCTGCCTGATTTAACCTCCATGCTCTAATAGTTCCTGCTTCCTGTGCTGAGGAACAATGGATGATAAGCATCTTTTATTCGGAGGAGGCCACACCTGTCTTATTGCTTGGTTCTATCTCTTCACATTTACCAAGTTGATAATGAAAGGGAGTTTCAGAGTTTTGGTTACAACCTGGTTTCTCTAGATTTTTTCCAGTTGTGGACAAATGCCTGTTTCCAGATTCTATCCAGTTATTACTTGAATAACAGTTACTGTTATCTTGTACAGTTGATAGGGAGGAAAATGATGACATGTATACTTTATTCCCTAAAAGCATTTGTATCAGGGAACACACTTTCGGAGTGAAAGTTTCCCTCTAGATCAACAGTCACTCAGTGGCATAGTAATTCTCAGTACATTATGCAACAAAGAATTTTCTTTGTCTTTCACAGTTTGATTGACTGTACTCTAGGAATGAAAGCCATTCACCAGAATCTTAAGTTGCTGATCAATGATGCTAGTTGCCTTATCTTTGCAAATGTAACGTTTGAGTAATGAGGCCTCTAATCTACCACAGACCATTAAGTAATATAGATTGTTTCAAGCCTTGGTGACTCTGTATGTATTTACTGTACCAAAATAGATGACTCGTAAAGATGCTGCTTGTAAAGTTTGTATGTGATTGATGAACAAAGATGCTATGATATTCAATATCATTCCACCGTAGAGTGATTCATCACTGCAAATAGTTTACATCTGAGGGGATTTTCAATTCTGTTGAGCGCTGAGAGCAGAAGTTTGATCGTTTGTCTCGTCTTATCTATACTTTCTCAACAAAGAAATCTTTTATATGACATTGTGTTGTATTACTCAAATCCTCTATGGTGGAATTTACATACCAGGTCCATGTTGTAATGTAAACTATAAGTGATAGAATAGGTTTCACTTATTAGTTTTTGAATTTGATTTGTTTGCCAACTTATTGTATGTAATATGGCCTTTCAAAGTTGTTCGCAAACTCTTAATTTGAAGGATATACCCTTTAAATCCTGTTCTGTATTAGATATGCCTTTTCTAGCAATGCAGAAGAAGATCAGCTTTATTGACACAACAAAAAATGCAGGGCCTTTTTTTATGGTTGACTTTAAACTATAGATAATACAAACGAATCTTAGGGCCCACTACTGTAACAGTAACTAAAGAAACCAACATACATTTAAGCTGAATTAGATGCACGGTGACACACATTGTTAAGCAGTGATCCACAAATAATCACAGTTTATTGAATATAGGAATCAAAATTTCTATGATACATTACAATGTATAATTGGAACTATATATATACAGTGTATATACAAAAAAAATATACCTATAATTTGTCCTTGTTTTGACAAGTAGCTTCCTGTAAGCTGAAGTGGAAGTGAGCCACATTTACATGTACGACTGGCTGTTAACATGGGAGCAGGTGGTGCGGTCTACAGCCTGGCCATTTAAGTCAGCTTTAGTTCCTGTTATTGGCACTGAGCCCATCGTTTCTCCTATAACTCCTGAAGAGGATAAATGTTCCGTTTGGGGTGTATAATGTTGTTTGTGAGGTTGGGGTTTGATGTGCATGCTGTGAAAGAGATCTCGATCCATTGCAGCTCACCGAAGAGCTAGATTTGCACTGGTCGTGAGAAAGAAGACAGATGATATGTACTGTATATACAGGTTCATTGTGCTGGGAAATTTCTCTAGCTCTTTTTGACAAGCACAATGAAAACTGGACCACGGCTTAATGTCATGTCCTCAGGACTCAAACCCTTTAAGTTTCCACTAGCGTATATGTCGGGTGAGTGACACAGCCCGAATAAAACTCACGGCTTCCACAAGTTCTAGTTCCAGAGGCAGGGCACACCTTGATCAAATGTTCAAGTTTCTGCCACACCTAGCAGTGACTGTAAAGGTGCACACATACAAGATTAGATTGAAGTCACATCATGCACAGTCATAGAAAGTGTATACTTGTCCCCATCCTGTTTAAAAAGGTTCCTCCAAATCAAAGAAATTTAGTCAACCAAGTGGATAGGTATTCGAGTAGCTGGCATATCTTATTTATTATCTGAATGTCTAGCCTTCATTGACAAAGAAAGTATCCTCCAAACACTACGCGTAGCCTTGCCAGAGCCTTGTTAGAAGAGCCCCCCACAGATGTGTGCGGTGTCTAAGTTCACATCATTACTGATCCCTTGTGGCTTCCCGAGCTTTCTTCCCTTTCCAAACGGCGCGTGGAATTCCCCAGCGTCTCGTTTACGATCTCTCGTTATCCGGAGGGCAATCCAAGAGTCCTTCACCTCGAGTAACCCCTGCCGAAATTGCGCTCCAGGAAGAGGGTAGAGGTTGGCATTATGGGTCATCCCAGGGGAGTAGAGCGAGGCAAATGGGCCTTCTGGGTAAAGCATGGGGTTCTGGGAGAATCTACCGATGGGCGAGGCTTGGAACAATTTAGCAACATCACCACTGTTTTTTAGCCGTAACTTTATAAATTACGTAACACTTATAAATGGTGTAAGTAACCAATAATTTAACTAGTTGGTTTTTCTGGCCAGCCATACAGTCTTAATAACTAGTGGGCTAAATCAGCCCCCCAAAAAATTGCAGGCACTTTTCATCAGACAATCTTAAATGTGGCTTATCTCTATTTATCTAGTATTTATTTCATCTTAAGGACTGCTGGGTGGCACTTTTAGCATTTTTTGGCTGATTTTCAAGGCGACCCAGGTGACAAAACATAAAGCAAAGTACAAAGTCATATGGCAAAATTATACATAATGGAAACTGAGAAATTTCCATTGAAATTAATGAATTTCAAAGTTTTACCATATGGCATGCGCAGCCAGTTCCTATCATGCAGCTTGTAGGAACTGAGCAGCCTTTGTTCTAACACAAAAGAAACATGAATTTTGTGACGGAACAAAGCTCAAAATCTGTGTTTTATTATCTACTGTTGATCTTACCAAGTTAACACTGTTGACCTTTTATTTATAGAGTATCTTGAGCCCTGTTGAGTTTGATTCAGGCCTTTCTGGAGACCCCAGGGGTATTGTGGGTCATCCCTGGTATCAGCACATCCATCTCTGCCACCCCAGTCTCCACAGTGGCGGAGCAGTCGGCGTGTTGCTTCCGGAAGATTCTGGGGATCTCAAATGCTGTCAAATGGAATAGAGTCAAACAAAACATTGGTCTGCATGAAGACTTCTTAATGCCAGTAAACAAAAAAAAACTGATCAGACACTTGTGATATGGCCACGTGTCACGACCATCGGGACTTACAAATTGCTAAAACTATCAGTAAGATTCTAGGGATCGGATGCTGAGGCAGCATGGCAAATGCTGTGAACAGGACTAGAGTCAAACAAAACATTGGTCTGTACAAAGACCTTTTAATGCCAGTTAAGAAAGGAAAACTGGTCAGAATTGGTATTGCCACTGAGTCACAGCCATTGGGATTTGCTAAGCCATCATGAAGGGAATCGAACTCCAAAATCATTTAAAGCAACTGGATATGATTTTGGAAACAGTCAGATGTTTTAGACACCATCCAATGTCTTTCATCAGTGGCATTGGAGAGAACTTGTTTGAGAGAGTTTTCATATCCTAGTTATGAATTGATATGCAAAAGAGATGAAGGGAACTTTCTGGGGCATAGACAAAGGAAATGATGGAAGGATTACATTGTGGGAGAATGGACAGGCATTAAACTAAGTGAAAACTAAAAAAAACAGAAAATTGAGAAAAATGGAGTTACTGTAGAGGAAAACGTATGCCAGATCTTCTGTGGTGCTTCAAATGTCAAATATTAGACTTATAAGGGATTGATGAGACTCTGAGTCAGCGCATTGAGGACAAGGCCAAGCATGGAAATCAGACACAGAGTGTTACGCAAGGCTTTCAAGTGCGCCGCTGATACGATGTCAACTTGACCTTGATTGATTCCCCAGGGATGTTGTAGGAGGGGATCTATCGTTCCTCGGCGCTTGATAAGCCGGCGGTTGGAAATTCATGCTTGGCAACGCAAACTTGATTTTATGAATGACAACCCCAAATTGGCTGTATGGCCACGCCAATGTGATTTATGGATTGAAAAAGATAAATGTTGAACTGATAGGGAAAACATGAAAAACGCCAGGCCTTGCAGGAATGTTCACCTAAATGGTGTAAACAGAGCAGGAATGTCTTCAGTTCAGGAATGTCTTAGAGAGTTTGAAGGTTTACACCGATGCATTTTCGAAAATGTAATGTTTTTCTAGATCTTTACCTTTCAGAGACATTCTCCAAGAATGTTCTTTAATTTTAGGTTATATATGGTCTTCGTAGGGCCTTTTTTGGGGAGGACTTTCTATTTGTCTTACCAATTGTTCTAAAATGTCTTGAGAAAAACTTGTGATAACTTCAGAAATCCCCTTAATGTTCTAAAAAAAAATGGATGGTCTGTGATAGGAGCCCAACTGGATGTGTTATCTATTAATTGTCTCAGAACCAAGAAAATATATTATTGTGGCCTTACATGCTTGTACAACTCACAAATGACTTGGGGGTTGACAGGCACCCAGCCATGTGGACAGGTTACATTGCGTTATCTAAAAACCCATCTTTCCAGTATTATCTCCAGTGGAATTGTCAGTCGGGCATTTACCCTCGGCCATGCAAAGATGTTATCAAATATTAACCACTTTTTTGGCAACAGGTGAGAACAGGTTGTATTTTTCTTTTATGTCATACTTGTGACGTGAAAACGTTCAATACGGGTGTGATAACTTTCCGTATCACACAGGCTCGAAGTTTGTATCACACAGGCTTCCTTCAAGTAAATCAAACCATTTCGAGCGGGCCGAGTGCAGCACAGTTGGCTGATTTGGACGTTGGAACATTGCTGTTGTAACTTCGGCCATCGGGGGATCCAACCCGTGGTTGGACTGGTACCTCGGGTGATACAGAATACACTGTGTTGTATTCTATATGTACCAGATCCAGTATTCAGCACAGGCCCAATGGGTGAAACAGTCTCCTTTTGCCTGTAGCTAAATTGTAGGGAAAAATGTATAATCAAAATTAAAGAATAATTAGATAAAATTTTACAATTCTTTATGTTCATTGATCAAAAGGATGGTCCCTTAGTTTGAAGATTTCCATGGGAATGTCTAATGTTAGGTCTCACTTACAGATATACCAGAAAATTATAAGTCAACCTCAAATTGATATACAAATCTTAGATTAGAATTATGATTACAAAGAAATTAGAGATCAAATTAAGATTGTATCAGCTAGATGTTTGAGTGATGTAGAACAAGGTATAATAAAACAAGATGAGTCTTAGATGGGAATATCATATTTTAAGTCTGACTGTATTCACTCCATAAAGCTAAGGCATAAACCTGGTCCACTGGCTTTGTTTTCATTATGTTTTTCCAATTAAGCATATTTTTTTTTATCAATCCGAGAACCAACAAATTAGATTTGTGTGGCGTGAAGAAGATCTCCCAAAATCTAAATAAAAGATTTAGATTAACGAACATACTGTAACAGTATCTGCTTTAATTCCATAAATTTTAAAGCAGAGGAGATTGACAGGTAATCACAGAGGTGATGTGTTTCATCCCTCGTTAATTAGGTGCTTTCTCGCAGCTTAATTAAGGTCAGTCGGAGTGGCAGAATGATGAATAGCTGTGGTGTTGGGAGGAAGTGATTGGACTCTGATCAAGGCACGCCCTTATGCAGTTTCAGTTTTTATGTGGCTGGGTATCAAACATTGTAGAAACTGCAGAACACAGCACAAAAATGCATTGTACAATGTAGCTATCAAACACATAGTATAGTGCAAAAATGCTGTTCATGGTTGGACATAAGTTAGTTTTCTAAAATTCAATTGTCCTATTGGACAAGTACATTAATAAAACTTGCGCAAAGTCAAACCAACTTTTCTATGTATTTTCACTTCTAACAATGGGATTCTTTTAATATTGACTTTTTTTCTGTGTTGACCAATGATTGATGATTGACTACGGGTATCAAAATCTCAGTCATGGAAAAATCTTACTTGCCCAACCAGACAAGTGAGGTAGAACATGTACTTGCCCGATCGGCACTTTCACTTGCCTGAACAATCTGACTTAAGTGAACTTGTCCAACTCAATGCAAAAGAAATCACAAACACTCTGATTAGCATGATTACAAAAATGCAAATCATGACAACAGAACAGCACAGAACAAAACAGCACAACACAACACAGTAGAGCATTACATGGCACATCAAGACTGTTTTTCCCATGCAACAAACAGCTACATGTCTAATTTTGACAGAACTTGAAATCAATTCCACACCAACATAAAAATACTAGTTGTACCAGGTATATGCATTTGAGTGATGAACAATGTAGATTATAAAGGGTGGTGACCTTTTTCTCCAAATGGGACTAAGATGTGACTTTTTATGTGTAAAACATTGGCTGAAGTCATGACCTTATTTCACAAGGGTCATGTCTTTGCACGGAAGGTCAAGAGAGTTAAATCATTGCATCCACTGGACCTGTGCACAGGCGTTGGGAGGTCAACCGCTCAACGATATGCATGGGAAAATAATTTGGATAATTCATAGTTGCTCAAGACCTGAAACAGAGGATGAGGGTATTAAAACGCAGTCAGATTTGTTTATACAAATTACAATTCATATTGGTTTTGACTTATTTACATCAGCCCCCCAATAAATGAAGAAATTAGAAATTAGATCCGAATCTCAATAATATGGAAGAATATGGACAACTCTTACTCCTGGACCAGCAGTTACAAAAATGTAGATGCTTGCATGCATGTGTAAGAATGACAAATTAAAGTACTGAAGCATAGGAATGGTTAATCTATTTTTCACTTCTCTAAGCTGGAAAATCATATTAGGTTTTAACACAAGGCAGACTTGACCCTCTTACCCAATATGAACAGACGGATACACACACACAGAAGAGATTCAAACAGTAAAACTACACTTCCTTGAGGTGAAGCAGTTACATAAAAAAACGTTCTGTTTGTCATATTGGTGCTAAAAACGAATTGCTCTAGTTTGGTGTCATCCATCAGTTGAAGTTGTTATTAGTTTCGAGTGTGAATGGCTCCTTTATCAGGACACTGAACCGTTTGGTGAGTTATTGACCAATACGGCATGTGGACGGTTACAGGGATGGGTTTGGCCACACATCGTTTCTCTTCGGACTTATGAGGGCCTATGGATGATGGGTTGTTATGAATCCAATGGCTGGGATATTGGCTAGGTCTGCCCATGTGTATCCAGGGCACCAGATATTGTATTTATTTATTACTTACTATGTCTAATCCATTTTGATTCTTTTTGCTTGCCGTACTAGGAGTAATGTATAAGAATTATCTTATTCTTACCTTACATTGTACCTCATACTACAATTTCAAACTTTTTTCGTTGAATTGCTAGCTGCAAGTGATATGAGTAATCTATGCTCATTTCAAATTCATTTCTGTAAATCACAAGTTGCAAGTAGGAATTTCAAGTCCTCATATCACAGAAAAATGTATGCGCCTTTCGTGCCGTAGGATGAGGTCCTTCTCTTGGGATGTAAAAGAGATGTTGTCTCCACGCCAGCTATGAGGACGCGTTTTTATTGTTGTTGGGAGTTTGATGGGTATTATATTGGCTATGTCTGCCCCACATATATCACACGAACATGCCTGCAGTCCGAGCAGCTCATCTTTCCTCCCTGCTGTTTGATGGATTCAGGTCAAGCCGATCAAGTCCCGCAATTAGGAGCGACCTTTGACCGCGGGAGCCTATCCCGTTCTTTCCCGGTTATCTCCTTCCCGCTTATTGTACGAGAGGGGGGATAGTCCTGATGGTAAAGGTGGATATTGAGCTTATGGTGGATCAAAAGTAGATCCCTAGATGTGGGAATATTGGAGCAGACACGAGATGAAGTTTTACGATCATTCCAGAAGAATATATCTTGTTGTGCACATTAGACATCAGTAGACAGTGAATGAGTGAGTGCAATGAATTTTTATGGTGGATCTAAAGTGGATCTCTATATGTAGGAATTGTTATCGTTATTGTTATTGGGTAGGCTGACTACTGCCTTTTGTAGCCATGGGCTGAATTTCGAGGAGCGGGCTAAATAAAATAGGCGGGGCTAAATAGCGATGGTCTTGAATAATATTGGAGCAGACATGAGGTAGACTTTTACATGAATGTATATCCATTCGAGAGAAATTGATACAACTGAATGTACAGTTGAAACATCACAAGATAAACTGGATAGTGAGTGTGTGAGTGAGACCGAGACTAGTTATATATGGCTGTGCAGTGAACTTTAATTGACGAGTTTCAAAGTTTTTACACGTATGGGTTATGTAACAGTCATTGATTTCCATTCATTACTCGCTCACTCCCTATCGGGCTTATTATCTTTTATTCTCTGTGTTGGGTGGTTGGACGTGCTTGCACTTTAGATGTGGAGGTCAATGACCTCAGGTGATCTTTCCAAGAAGTTTTTTGGAAATTCTTCATGGACTAAATCATCTAATGATAGAGCCATTAGTAGGCATGCTGCTTTGTCTATTGAATTTGCATTGCCTAATTTCATAAAAGTTATTACATTCCTAGTGTGGAAATATCTTCTACCACAGAACTCCCTAAATTCAACATAGGGTTACTGTATGACATAGATGTACAAATCAAGGTCATCATGGCTGATTGACATTTTGATGTTCTGAAATCCCATTATATGTAGCATTGATTTGACCTTGAAGACATGACTGAAGGTCACAACTATGGCTCAGAGGTTCTAATGTCACAAACACTAAGAATGCCTCTGAGTCAGTAGATTTGACATTGAAGACATACAGATGAAGGTCACAAGCATGGCAGACGTTGTGTTTTATTGCCCCAAACCCGCTTGACGCAACATTAGATGTGACATTGAAGGCATAAATGAAGGTCGCGCGGTGCCTGCCCGACTGTTGGGATGACTAAACGCCCGCCTTATCTCCACCCAGACGCGCGTAATCTGATCTTCTGACTTACGCTGGCAGACAATAATGTCATCTGCAGGGGGTTATCGTTAGCTGCGCCCCGATTTTCTGCTGATGTGCACAAGAAATTGGGCTGAGCACTAACATCAAGCATAACCCAGAGACAAGCAGTATATTTTACATGCTCTACTTGTGTACTGTGTATGATTGGGATTTTTTTTACATCAATGATTTAAAAAAGATTAAAGAAGTTGATCTTGGTTTGTGTGCATATGTTTCTGGATATTTTTGGTCAGCAAAACTTAAGATGTTCCGGCTTTGTTCATGTCATTTTAAATGTGGGAAGATAAAGGTCAAGGTTGATTATGGGTCTCCTGGCAGCATCCCTTGGTACTGCAGCAGAACTTCTGTTTATGTATATTTTGTCCTGGACATGCTGTGATCGTTAGGTGGCAGATGAATTTTTAAATGTCAGATTTCATGTCAGCAAAAAGTGCTTCAGGTTTGGACCCCCCAAAAAGCTTATTCTTGTATGGAGATTTGAATGTTTACCCAACATACAGTACAGATGACAGTTTTGACAGTTACACTTCTCTCCTGTTGGTGTCCAACAAGCCTTTAGAAGTTCAACTGCTTCTGAAAAATGTTTCATAGCCAAAGAAATGCAAGAAGTAAGGAAGAAACACTTGAATGAGTTGATAAGGGACCAGATTATTCAGCTTGGAAGCAATGAAGTAAACCGGAAATAGAATAGGATGAATGGTTTTAGAATGTTGAACTTGACCATTATTTTTCTGATACGAGAAACAACCAATTGAATTGCAAGTGGCCCAATCCATAATCCTGCCTGAACACGTCCTTTGATCGAAAACTTAACCTTCCTGACCGAAAGGTTCTCCAGGGCCTTTTTCTTATTTCTAGGCTAATTTCTGCTTAAGAACCTTAACCTTTACCCAGAGGCAAGGGAGCTTCAGTAGGCTTGTGCACAGGAAAAGTTCTCAGGATCCGCAAACTTTTAACGACCTGCGCTTTGATGCAATTGACCCAGAAAAGCTGTGTCAGAACTCTGAATTAAAGCTCCCAGAAAGGGCAATGCAGCTATATCCTTGGTATGATGTGGTCTGGTGGCTAGTGATCCTCCCATTAGACAATAAGCCAGGATTTTTAACTAGATTTCTTAGAAGACAGAAGTTGTAGGATATCTGAGTCACCACTCTGAAATAATCCAGTGGCCTCCATGTGTCACCTATTTCACAACTGTTACAACTACACGTAATTTTTGTATTTCTATGACTTTATGTAACGAATCTGTATCTTAGGTGAAATGAAATTCAGCCGCAAGGCTGCAAAGTTTTACATGAATAATGATTAAACCATTCAGTCAGTCAACAGTTGGACATGCTCGTTAAGAGAATACATCAACTGCCTTATCGATTTGATTCTTTAACTCTAATCCTTAAAGCAAACAAAGGTAGCTGTTTGGGTATGAATTCGCTATTGGTCATGGGATTAAGCAGCAGGGAAAGGTTAAATTAGACTGCCAAAAGAAATAAAATGGGAGCAAAAACTGATTATTTAACATACCAGACTTCACAATAACTGCAGGGAAGCTCTCGTCATCATCATATCTTATCTCATCATCATATCTCTATCTCCTCATCCAGCAGCGAGCTGCCTCGTTGGTCTCTCTTAGATCACTGTCTGAGCAGGTTTTTCCGAGTTCACAGTTTTCTAAAAGGTGCTGTGATGGACAGCCACTCCTTCTGGAGAATGAGGAGTCTACAGGTTCAGCGTCCTTTGTTGACAGGCTTTTCTTACCTTTCTCTTTGCCTTAACAACAGCTACCCTCTCTGTTTTGACAAAGGTGTTGATCAGCTGCCACTAAGCATTGCGGTCATGACATATTTTTTCATTGTTCAGAGGGTCAATATGTCCCTTCTTCAGGTAATGTTTGAGAGTGACCTTGTATCTGTATGGTGCTGTATGGAAGCAATCAAAGGAGAGACACGAACTGATACGAGTCTGATACCGTGATAGGAAAATCTGTACTCCATTCGTACACTGTTTTTGACAGTGATTTATTTTTTCAGCTTAACCAGAACACTTTGACCCAGTGGTTTACCTGAAGGGATGTAGCTCAGGATCAGGATCCTCTCCAGTACAGTTTGATGGAGAGCGGAAGATCTTGCCTGATTAATCAATCAAACATTATTGTGCCCCTGAGATGGTTGGCCTGTCATGCTGAGGAGAAAACTTCCCATGTGTGACAAGCATGCAGAGATTCTGTCAAACTTTGACGGTATCAGAGTTTTAGGCAACATCAATTTACTTACTTGGGTCTTGGACATTTTAGACTATATCTATATAAAGATAGGAAAAACATCTGGTTCGAAGAAAAAAACTCTTTACTCATTTGTTCATGTTACCTGAGGTGCTACTGCAACTTGTAGTCTTCTTCTATTGGTTCTGGCGTATCTTACTACCCTGTAGTTACCATCTACAGGTCTGCTGTATGTTGAAGTTTTTGAAGATACACTAAAGTTATCATAATGAACCTGTGGTTCCCCTGTATGTTGCAGCTGGACAATGCGATTGCATATAATTTCCCTGTATCTTCCTGCTTGACAATGTGGATGAACGGAATGTCCTGATGATACACTAATGTTATCAATGTTATGTTAGGTTATGTTTTGATGATACACTCATAATCATGTCATCAGAAGTACATGTAATCTGTGTTGAAGATACACTAATGTTATCATAACAAGCCAGTAGTTCTCCTGTATGTTACAGTTGACAATGCAGATGAACAGATGAACAGATCATATCATAACAGTTGTATCATCAACACATCAATGCAGATTGATGTGTTGATGATACAACTGTTATAATATGATACACTAACGTCATAACTAACCAGTGGTTCTCCTGTATGTTCCAGCTGGACAATGCGGATGACCAGAATGTGCTGATGATACACTTAGTAAAATGTTATTATCGATACACCAATGTTACCCTAACTAACCTGTCGTTCTCCTGTATGTTGCAGCTGGACATATCATGACTAACCCTTAGTTTCCCTGTGTGAGACAATGCGAAGCCACAGAATGTGTGTATGATTCACCTCTTATCATAACTAACCTGTTGTTCTCCTGTATATTCCAGCTTGACAATGCGGATGAGCAGGCCGCCCACATCAGGAGGGAGCTGGACGGGAGGTTGCAGGCAGCTGAGAGGATGGCGAGGGTGAGTCCCACAGCTCAACTTCTTCCTTTCTTAGATTTAGAACTAGCTTATCGAGATCTTGTTGAGAACATATTGAGATCTACATTTTGATTTTTTACATGATGTCCAGTCTACCAACTATACATATGGGAGAAAAACATAAAGATTAAAAATATCATTTGTTTGTTCATTTATTGTTGTAGGAACTCCATAATTGAGTGATTTTATAACCATTTCGTTTAGGACTTTTATTTCTTATAACTAGTACATGTAGTACAAAAACATAGCCTGGTATTTAAAACAATATTTTGATGAGGCAAAGTCCTGTAAAGAATGCATATTTTACTTTAATTAATATCTATGTTTTTCTTAATCCACGCATGGAGTGGGGAATAGCAAAACAAGTTGTTGCTGTGTGTGTCAGTGCTCATATCTTATCACAGCTTATAAGACTATTGTATAGAAACTACTTAAAATCTGTTACCAGATAATAAAATATTATTCCAAACAGAGCAAGGTTTTCCAAAAATGAAAATTAATGTCCCAAACCATTGAATTGCAGGTTATGGCTAATATCTTGGTAAAATTGTTGTTAGCTTAAAGAAATATACCTACCTACCTAGTAGCTTGACCTCCAGGTCACTGGGGGGCAAGGTAGAGCTATGGCTAACAACAAATGTCAAGTCAAAATGTCTAAGCAATTACTTACAGTAAACTTGGTGTGTTTAGATCCCTGTTTTCAAGTTTAACTGCAGCCACAGAGAGTTGAAAAAGTCAGTGGGATAGAAAGCTTTTTAAGTTTACTCCATGGCATACCTGAGCCATTACTCTGAAGATGATTCATTTGCAACCAAGCATATAATCATCCCAAAACGTGCCATAGGAAGGAGGGAAACATATCATCGAGGGTAGTTACGATAAATACTGGAGCCAGCTAAACCTTTTATTACACCTTTCCTAGTAGTCATTTGTGTGAATTATATTATAGCTGTGTGTTCCGCATATCGTCTCACTGCTCCGGAAATTGCCAGAATGGAATACAATCATCCCTACTGGTTGCTGCATCTTGGTTCTATATTGGCTTCTGTGCAGTAAAGATAATAGGAGTGGGATTTTTGTTTGCCTGGAGGCAAGACTGGTGTTAAATAGTTCCAGTTGTACCATGACGTTATTTACAAATGAGCTTAGGAGAACTTTAAATGTCACTGTAATGTGAAGAAGAAGAAGACTGCTACCTGAGGCCATGCCAGTACATCAGGGTCATCAGGTAGAAAGGTAGGTAGAAAGTCAGCAAAAAGACAAGTTAGAAAGAGAAGAACTGAGAAAAAAACCTAAGTCTGATTACACTGCCTCCCTGGAAAATGTTTGAAACAAGGTACAGAATTCTGCCTTTAGATTGTGTTTCCATATCGATCATCCAGTCTAGCATTATTTTCTTAATCAAAGAGTTGCAACTCTGTTGAAACTTGAATCTGACTACTAGTATATTGAGCTGGTGTGTTACACCAAAGGGTGGTTATAACATTAAGTTTCTGTGTTCTGTATTTTACATGTATGATTATGGTAGTCTCCATTGTCCTCTAGATCCTTTGCATAGTCATAGTCTGTGTAGACTGACTGGCAGTAGTAGTAGTAATAATTTGTGTGTACCAATGTTCAGACATTCTTCATTCATGATGGTATTCCAATTCCAATTAATCATCAATTCATCTCTTAATAGAGTTTTTCATCAATCAGTGACTGTTATTAAAGGTAAGCAAACGTACCTCCAAATTTTCGATGGCTATCCAGTCCATCTTGCTCACGGAGTGACCTAGTTTTTCTCGCGAGAGTTGCGAGAACTAGGTCAAGACTTTCGTGGATCTTCTGCCCCCCACCCTGCCTCATTACAGAGTAAGGGTAAGTAGGACTTGGGCAGCTCCCAGCCATCATTCCGTCACTCCGTGAGCAAGATGGACTGGATAGCCATCGAAAATTTGTAGGTACGTTTGCTTACCTTTAATAACAGTCACTGATTGATGAAAAACTCTGACTATTAACTGTAAACATACGTGACTAATGAATCTCTTCAACGAGCATCATCTCTTAAATCTGAGAACCATCAAATTGCATTGCTACGGCCCACCAGCAGAATCCACAGGTACTCAGCAAGCTTGAACCATAATGAGAGGTCGTTGACCTGAAGGGCACTTTCTAGCTCCCCAGGAAATCGTCAATGAAAAACAATGGCTCCGGAGGGAGGCGCACTTGTACCCTGTCAGGTCTAGCTTAATGGTAATCTGGTAAGAACTACTCTCTGAGAGGCCTCTGAGCTGTCAGAGTTGTGACACAACGCTTCATCTTTGTCAGTGGGAAGTTTCTCAGGGTCTGACCGTGGTGCTGATACTTCAGCTGGAAAGATTTGGAGGGCGAAGCAACTCAGTATTGTCAGGGATACTGGGGACAAAAGATGCTAGTTATGGTTTTCAGTGTTTATTTTCTTAGTCTGAGAACCATCAAATTACATTGCTATGGCCCACCAGCAGAATCTACAGGTACTCAGCAAGCATGATACATAATCAGGGGTCAGTGACCCGAAGGGCACTTCCTAGCTCCCCAGGAAATCATCAATGAAAGACAATGGCTCCGGTGGGAGGTGCACTTGTACCCTGTCAGGTCTAGCTTAATGGTGATCTGGTAAGAACTACTCTCTGAGAGGCCTCCGAGCTGACAGAGTTGTAAACCGACACTTCATCTTTGTCAGTGGGAAGTTTCTCAGGGTCTGTCTGTGGTGCTGTGGTGTGGTGTGGTACAAAATGCACTTGTCCCCTGTCAGGTCTAGCTTAATCGTGATTTGGTAAGGACTACTCTCTGAGAGGCCTCTGAGCTGTCAGAGTTGTAAACCGACACTCCATCTTTGTCAGTGGAAAGTTTTTCGGTCTGTCCATGGTGCTGATACTTCAGCTGTGATGATTTGGCTCTGGCCGGCTTACTCCTCTTTCTGTTCCGTTTCCAGGTTTTTTTTCAGCGACCAGGAGTCTGGGGAGTGGATATATTCCCTCAGATTTAGGTTTTCCTCCCTGACCTCTCTGTTTTCATCTCTCACAATGAACCAAGCTTATGGACATAACTTCCTGTAGCTTCAGCTTGGTTTCTGTTTCAAAACAGCTGGGAAGCAAGGAAATGAAGAAAACTGGCCTCAAGTGCCGAATATCGGGCATTCAGCCTGGCAGCCAACATTAGGAGCTCTGCTCCGGTTTATCTGGTTTGTCAATTTCCCCTCAGATGCGGCTGTTATGTGATGAGTAACTCATCACACATAAAGCTCCGCAAATAAGTGCTGCCAGAGTCGAAAGAAAAGCAATCCGGCCACACGTGCCAGATATCGGGTGTTTCACCCTGGCAGTCAGGAGTTCTGCTCTGGTTTATCCGGTTGTCTGGCTTGTCAATTTACCCTCAGATGCGGCTGTTATGTGATGAGCAACTCATCACATATAAAGCTCCGCAAATAAGTGCTGCCAGAGTCGTTTACACCAGCAACGTCTGCAATCAGGTGCTGAGATTGCTGTTGATACGAAAGTATTACCCAAAGGTACAGGCCAAGCTCCGAATTGGAGCATATCCGTTCGTTCCTGTAAATTGGGTGGGAAAGAGTTGCTTGATCATGTTAAAAAATGTGGTAATGAGTTGCTGAGGCAGTATCAAGCCATTTTGTTGTTTGTTGGATTTGCAAAGATTATGCTGAACTGGACGTGAACAACAGACTATGACAGGAAAGTATCTTTGTATGAACCTTTATTTATTCATAAGAAGCTCAAATTGACCTGCATGCTGCTTTTCATTGGTCATGAGGGAGGTAAGGGTCAAATAAATTTTGTTTGTTTGTGTATTTATTTCAAAAGTATAACTGAGATACAGATTACATTGAGTCTATAAACATATATCATTACAGTCATATTCATACTGCAAAAAACATATAGCAGAGCAAAAGCTCAAGGTTCATAGTCCCCTTATTTGGATCATTTCATTTTGTTTAAGAGTCTCTTAAAGGTGGTCCGATATGGAGCCGTACGTTCCCCCAGACATTTCTACACATTTTTTGCTGGTAGATATAGATAATATTTAGTCACGTTCATCTCTAGTTTTCTTTCCAGCCTTCTTGTTTTCATCTTGTTCTGTTGTGCAATTTTATGTCAAACATAAAAAAAAACACAAGAATTCTCTAGTTGTGTGGCCAACGGAGATGTTTTGCAAGAAAAAATTAATCAAATTTTCCAAATCTGAGGCTACCACTGGGTCTAAATTGCCCTTTTCCTTGTCCTTTTCTGCACTGGATTTGGATAAAGATTATGCTTTTGTTAGTCTGGAATTGACCCAGAGGCTGGGGAATGGACTTGGCAAAAATTGATACTTCAAGGTTTTCCAAATCTAAAGCTACCACTGGATCTTAATTGCCCTTTTCCTTGCCCTTTTCTGCACTGGATTTGGATAAAGATTATGATTTCGTTTGGTTTAGAATTTGACCCAGAGGCAGGGGAATGGACTTGGCCAATCTTTCTGCATTCTAACAATAAATCCGCTGCTCAATCTAAGTCAATGCACCGCCGGGAAGACAGCCTGCTGGGGTAACCTGAGGTACAAACCCATCAAAAATTTATCGTGGGTTGTTAAAGCGTGCCATTACCAGCAGGGTCTGGTCTGTCTCGATGGCAAATTGAACTAATAAAACACAATGTAGGAAGATCCTATTGTTGTTCCTCAGCCCTGCGAGTCCTATTTGATTTGCTGGGGCGATACAAACCTTTTAGGCGTCACCAAGGAAGGCTGTTAGGCCACACCAAGTCTATTTCTTGGTTCTAAGGTTTGAAAAAATAATGCTTAAGTCGATGATCTACTTGAAAGTAAAGTCAGGCAGTGCTGTCTCCAGGACCTGTCATTCCATCCCAGGATGGAAACTTGCTTGTTGGGATGAAAAATAATTTTACATCATTCCTCCCCAGAAATTAAAATGAAACTGTAGAAAGGTACTTTCATAAGCTTAAAATGCCATATTTAACTGGGAAAATTAACAACATGAGCTCCCAAAACAATGAGTGGGACGGAAAAAAATTTAAAGCCCTGGCTGGTTTGAAGGAAATCTGTACCTTGTTTCACACGGTTCAATTTGTTTGTTCGTAGCAGGCTTTTAGGTAGGATTTTATCACAGGTGTTCCAAACTTATTGGTGAGTCGCTGCAAGTGATATAGGTGTGAGTAGTGTAGGGGTATCCTGGGGCATCCACCTTCCATGGTGCAGAGTCAAAATGGTGCATTCTAATGTATCCTGAGGGGTAAAATTACTGTCAGAGAGGTCACAGTAGAAGACTGACCACAAGTGACCTAGTGGCATCCCTGGTCAATCAGAATTTCATGCTTGTCAGAGGATCTGCTCGCCAGTGTAAGGGCGTCTAGTGCGTCCAATTTCTTGTTATTTTAAGGAAAGCACGTACAAATGATGCCTATATGCATGCCTGGTTAAAAGTCTGGTTCTTAGGTTAGAAAATATTTTGCTGAACTTGACGATCTACATGAAAATAATCTTTGCCTTTCTTCACACAGTTTCAAGGAAAGAATGTAGTCAGATTTACCTTCTTCTCATTCCTCTTCACTCTCTATCGTTTTCTTCTTTGTTTGTTTTGTCTGGAAAGAGAGGGTGGACTCTTGATGATTTGTTGCTAACTGCTTTTTTGGTATACGTAACTATAACTAAGAACCAAGGAAATCAATTTGTATTGCCTAACAATACATCAACTGCACCTCTGCGTGTATGCTACTGTCTGCAATCAAAGGGCTGGGGGTTTGAAACCTTTTGTTGTTGCCAAATATTTTCTGCTATTGAATCTTGCTGCCCTATATACCAGCAGGCACTACAAGTATTTGACCAAATGAACAAATAAGATTTTGCAGTCTAGTGCTGCCCTCTTGCTCCGTCATCTGTAAAATTAAATGTGGGCGTCGACATCATCATAGGAATGGAAATTTACACAATAGGCACATATCACTGTAGATTTAAGCTTCTTATTTCTTGTGTATTGCCCACATAACTATAACACGGGCAATTTTGCGTTGATGCAGAGAGGACAGAGTAACTTGATAGGGGTCTGAGGAGATGATGCCATTTTTATTACATTGTTTCTCATTTTAAATAGATGGATACGATTGTTACTGTGAAGTAAGTCAATGCTTCATGTACCTTAGTGGACCTGTCCTAACATTTGAATGGTCTCATACATCATTTCGTGCAACCAACGCAAAACAAAATGTTGATAGATAGAAAAGCAGGCTAGATGTCTTGAATCAGTAGACATGAATTGCTGAAATGCATGCTTTTCAAAAAGTGCAGTAAAATCTTTAACAATGTAGGTTGAAGGGCCATTTATCCAGTACCAGAAACTATCAGTGTTTTACAGAGATTAGTGTAATAGTGTTGCATATTATATGGAATCATTAGTTTGAAGCAATTCTTGTTGCTTTTATTTTATTAACATCAACTGTATCAAGAAGACATTAATATAATAAGGCCTAGAAAAATGTTGTGGCCTTTGTAATGGTGAGAAGCTGTAGAAGTAATATATAATATTAGACAAAAAAATCCACAGAACTCTTCTTAGCCTGTTGGATTTTTGCCCAATTCTTATTCAGATCCGTTACTGGATGCATAAAAATACATAATGTCTTGTGGCAGCCATTATTCCCTACTAATTTGTTTTTCATTGAAATGCTGTAAGGCTGTATTCATCATTCCTGTAACCAAGTATGTTTGTGTAATGTATTCTTACAGAGAAATGTTATTGTATCGTGCTTAAAGGATGTTATGTACTCATGTATTGAAAACACAAAGGAAGAAAATATCCCTTGTAATGGCTATAGACTTTCTGACGTACATACAAAGGAGGTATTATATGATCTATACTTAGAGCTCGTCAGTGGATATTAAGATCTATTGTGAAGCAGACAAGTATGATGTCTTTAATGTGTGATGAATTGGTAGACTCTTATATGCCATTAGGGTGTTGAATTCATCACAATCATAAAGATGTCATATGCTAATGCACTTACTAATACACATAGTCTAGCTGATACTTGCAGATTTGTCTAAGATTGATTTCCTATGGAATAATCATCTGACTTGAAAAGAAATTTGGGGTGCCATAATGTAAATGTTATAAATCTTTTAAAACCGATATCTGTTTGTTTCTTGTCTTGACTTTCAAGTGAGATAGAAGGCAGTCCTTTTTTCATCTTAGACCAGTGAGCAGTTTTGACAAACAGTTATAGCTATAAGGCCATACCAATTTGACTTGCTGGTTCTAAGATTTGAAGAATAATACAAAATATGCTTAACAATTAAAACAAAGTATGAGAACCAAGTTTATGCCTTGGTGCACTCAGCATTATGAAGTGAATACAGTCATAAAAAAACTCATATTAAAGTTTTTCTCCCTGCTCGTTGCTTTCATAATGTCTAATTGCTATATTTTCATTTTTAAAAATCCGAGAACCAAGGAATAAAATTGGTGTGGCCTTAGTAAGAAAAGTAGAAAGAAACTTAATATGACTTGAAGGATCAATAAAAGAAGACGTACTACTATATTCCAGCAGATATACAGTTATGTAAAGTTGTAACTCAAGCAAGGGGGAAGTTAATGCAGTTCTATTAAATTTTTCCTTCCTGCTCATTGCTTTCATAATGTCTGGTTGTTATATTTTCATTTTCCAAGATCCCAGAACGAACAAATAAAGTTGGTATCGCCTTGGTAAGGAAAGTAGGAAGAAAATTGATATGATTGAAGGATCAACAAAAATTAAAGAAGACGTACTGCTATATTCCAACAGATATACGGTTATGTAAAGTTGTAACTCAAATAAGGAGGATTTGGGTTACACTGGGAAGGGCTTTGATATGATCTATCTATGAAACCTAGTAGGGTATATAACATTACATGTATGTAAGAAGAGACTCTAAGATATTGCATGGAATGGAGAAGTATGCATTTATCAAAGAAAAATTGTAGCTTGAGTAATCGTAGTGCTGTAGCGGGCTTTAGGCAAAGATTGGTTGGGTCAGATATTTACAGGCTTCTCCATAACAAGACAGTACAGGGCTCAAAATTTATTTCGGGGATAAGGTGCACAGGTGCACCCATTCTGAAAAATTGGGCGCACCAAAAAATTGATAGAGTGGAAGAAACAAAGAGTACAAGCAAAATACATAAAAAATTCAAGTTGTAATCATATTCCAAAATTTTGTCTACATTCATTCCATATCCTTACAAATCAAATATTGCAGGTCAATTTTCAAGTGTGAATATCAACGGTCGAGAGATGTGAAATAAACTTGACACTTTCGAGTGCCTCATTTGAAGTGGAAGAATTTGACCCCCAATCATATATTCATTTTATATTGCCCCATCTTCAATCGCAAATCGTGACTCAGACAAAAGTAGGTCGTATTGTCAGCAGGATGTCAAAGGAACTTGACGCTTGCAAGTGCCCCCTTAAAAGTGAAAGAATTTGACCCTCAGATCATTTATTCATTTTATATTGCCCCGTCTTCAGTCGCGAATCGTGACTCAGACAAAAGTAGGTCGTATTGTCAGCCAGATGTCAAAGGACAGATTACTCATCTCATCAGCATTCCCAAAGCACCGTTAAGTCACAATTGATTCACGGCTGCATCTCCTGAATGGGAATTATGCTGGGATTGTGTGTGTGGTGGGGAGGGGGGCGCAGACACACCCAGAAACTGACCTAATCTTCTTGACACATTTAGTGCAGTTAGATAAGGCAACAAAAATTTAGTTAATTGGTTCTTGGACTGAAAATGTAAGCATTCTTACTGGGGAAATGTACTTCAGGGAGTAAGTCAGAAATGCAGACACACATACAAACAGACAGACTTGCAGATAGACCAGAAAATTACCTAATCTTCTAAACACCATTAATGAAGTAGAAGTAATAATGATGATGAATAATGAAAATAAGGCAAAAACAATTCAATTCTTGGATTGAAAAAGAATCCTAACTGGAGGATAATCATTCATATAAAACAGGAAATCATAGAGTTAGTAAGGAATACAGACAGACAGTCATGCATACAGACACACCAAGTAGCAGCACCATGGACATTGCATTTCTTACACTGTTGGGAGCTTACCCTGGTAAAAGGATACAGAAATAAACAGATTGACCTACATAGAAAATTACAATACTCGCCTTCGTTGCAGATAAAGAAAAATGCAACAGAATCTGAGGGAATGTAAGATTCTTTATGCACTGGGTTTTGGGGATTATATTTAAGCAGTTAGTAAGGTCCAGGTTTTCTGAGCATCGCATCTCGTTCTGTTAGTATGCCAAATGTTTACGTATCCGCCCATGCAGTTCGACTCTAGACAGGTCTGATATAGTCGTTCAATTTTGGAATGTTTTCGTCTCCATCCGACCGGAAAGGTGGCATATGGAATGCTGCTGTATCTGGGAACAGTGCCAACAACATAAACCTGTTACCCGCGCCACTTCAGTGTCAACAGCCTACAGTTGATAGAAGAAGATACACCAAAAATAGTTACTCAAACAACTGGATATGGTTTTGAAGTTGGTTTCCAGTTGCTTGAGTAACTATTTTTTGGTATATCTTATTACCTAGATGTCTAACCTACATCGAGATAGAAGAAGAACTTTATTGCACGACAATTGTACATGGTACAATGTATGGCAACAACTACCACACAAAGTACAAAATAGGTGTATACAAGACTTGATATCCAAATTAACATAACAAGAAGGGCTAACACAAGTCTTTGATATAGTGATACAATCGAGTTGGGCTAATCATGAATTCCATCATTCTTTCTAAAAGCAAAGCAGTCTTTGATATATTTGCGTATCTTTGCATTATGGGAGTTGTGGCATCTAAAGATATATACAAATCTGTCTGTTGCATCGAGTCTTTTGAAATCTGCTGTACTGGATACGAGAAAAGCGAATAGTTTTTAGTCATTACATAAAATAGTGTATCTAGAACATTCCATTATGGGGTGCACTGACACAATCTGGTGCTATCGGTCTGCTGTAGAGTTTGGATGAAATTGAAATTGACTTTTTTTACATAAAGGTAGTCTGGGATTGTGAATTGAATTGGTGGAGAAGTATTGAGTTGGCTGTGATGGCAAAGTTAAACAAGATAGATATTTATGGTCATGACGAGGAGTAGAATACTTTATCTCATAAGATATTTTTTTCACAATACGAGGGTCATATATCCGTCAGTTTCATCAGGTTGGTACGTCACTGAATAAAGACTTTTTTTACACAGCAGCTGTTTTATTAGTCTATGACCGCATCTGAACTGTGAGCAGCAACACCTATGCTGCAGTATAATGTGAACCACTCAGAATTGCCCAGAAGAAGGCAACAGATGGTCACCAAAATGTCAGTATAATAAAGCAATGGTTGTGTAGAAAGAGTCACGTATTGTTTTTGAAAAATGGATAACCTATAATCATTATGTTTGTCAACGAACTTTAGATGGGCATTTATGACAGGTTTCAAAGGGTTAAGATTTAAAGAAGAATAGTTTTCCTCCTAAAATTAAGTATATTTCAATATAAAAGAAGAATCACTTTTTTTTATGATAGAGAAAGCAATAGCTAAAGTATCAGCACCACGGAGATGTCCATTGATACTTGTATATTGTATCTCTTCAATGTTATGTTTTCTTAGTTTTTATAGGCCATAACTTTGAGATGATATGAATTGAAGAAACTAACCAAACATGTCTCCAGAGTTGCAAGGAATCTTCATTTGCATTTATCTTCTAGAAAAGTAAAAGTGAAACAAAGATCAGCTCAAAAAGAACTTCAGTGCTTTTGCCTTGACTCTTCCAATGCCTTCTCTATGACTTCCCCAAACTATACTAACAAAGGAAACTGCATCTATGTCTTGCCAATGCTATGCACTTGGACTGTTAGATTTATCTTCAATCCCACCAGTAGTAGCTTATGCCAATTTCTAGACGGTAGCCATTTCCACAAATTATCTTGCATAGTTATAGATCCATCTTGCTTTTCATTATGATTATCATGTATCAATATCCGTACCACATTGTTTCTCACCCGCATGATTTTGCAAATCACTTAACAGTTGCTTTCTTGGCCTTCTTTTTTCTTTTTCCTTGATTCAGTTCGTAGTTGGTTCGAGATGCAGGAAGGCCCATGTGGTAAGTGTAGTGAGTAGACTCCCATCTCTGTGTTCCGTTCTCGCACTGTTTTTGTTCCGTTCTTTGTTCTCACATGAATGTTCTCACATTGCTATATAGAATATTACACTGTAGTGTTTCAGCTCATGCAGTTCTTACTTGAATGTATAAGCTTTGTCTATGCAAACTGTGGAGAGAAGCTTTCCATTTTTGAACAGTACACTTTTTATCCAATACATAGATGACAACTCAACATACACAATGTTTCCTGTCTTTTATCAAAACCTGAATTTTGAAATATGTCTCATAACAACATGGTCTTTCATGAAAACTACCCAAGTTCAAGCCAAAATTATTACAGAATACATTTTGTATCAATCTATTATTTCAAGCAAAATGAACGTGGATGATGTGATAATAAAAGTTTTTTGTCGCATCCTTAACAGTTTGATATGCGAGAAAGTGTCTCTAATTTGCACGTACGTTTTTTCTTGCTTAGCCCTCTGCAACACCCAGGCTGCTGTGGTCCACTTGTCAGTCTCTTGGCTGATGTCATGTGTCAAAAGGGGTTAAGGCTGTGCTATGATATCATGGTGAAACTATTCTTTGTGTGTTGTTAGCTGATGTAAGCCACAGCTGGACTTCTGCACTGATAAACATGTCACTGATGCTCCGGAACTATTTATTTCCGACACGAAAATCGGACTTACCCATTTTTTTGACTAAACATCTCCAGTCTTTGTCAAAGAATGAACAATCCACTCCTGCTGTTATGTCATGTACATTACGTTATGTACATAGCTTACGTGGCATACGTTGGCAGTGGATCATAAGTTGCAGGAAGTCTATGGAGCCCACCGTCTCTGTTAAGAGATGGTTGTAAAGCTCTGATGGAGATAGCTTCTTCCTATGGCAAAAAAGGCTGGCTCTGAGTCCAGCATTCTCATTTCATTCTATGTGATTGAAGCAGTGGATTGTTCATTTCTTGACAAAGACTGGAGCTGTTCAGTTGAAAATTTGGGTAAGTCCAACTTTCGTGTTGGAAATTACAGTTCAACTTTTCCAGAATGTCTTCTGCCAACACAGATGAACTTTCAAGTTTTGTCACTGATGCTGTTATGTGCCTACTATAGCATAAAAAAAACAATGAATCCATTCCAAACCTTTCAGAGCAAAATTTTTATTCATTAGGCAACACATAGAATTATTGATTTTTGGATTTGATAAGATGCTGCAGAAACTGTCTGCGCCAAGATACAAACTTTTCCGTCAAAGTCTGTTTTAATGTTGATCAATCCAGCATCATTTTTCAAAATCTGGCAACCAAAAAAATCAATTTGGTGGAAACTGTCATCTAACAAACTGTCATCTAATACTATTAAGAACAGGTTATTACGGTATATCAAGTGACAACCAGTGGTTTCAAGTTGTCATTTAAAAACATTGCAGCTGGAAAATACCGTCCATTGACTTGATATGCCTATTAAACTACACTGATTTTGAATACAACGGACCCTGTGGATAAAGGTGAACCAGCATTAAGTCTTTTCTCCATGTTTTTTCCCTGTCAGAATCGTCAGTTTCCCAGGTTTGTAGTGAAGGAGATGGAGACCATGTACGTGGAGGAGCTGAGGAGCTCGATCAACCTCCTCATGGCCAACCTGGAGAGCATGCCCGTCTCCCGGGGCAACCAGGACTCCAAGTACTCCATACAGAGACTCAAGAGGTGAGAGGTAACACGGGGTCAGGAGTCATGTGGGGTCAGAGCAAGGTTAAAGGACAGTGTTGAAAACTGAAATGAAAAAAAAAAAAAATGGACTCCATACAGAGACTCAAGAGGTGAGAGGTCATGCGGGGTCAGGGGTCATGTGGGGTCAGCAAGGTCAAAGGACAGTGTTGAAAACTGAATAATGAAACAAAAACTCAGTGAACTAGTGCAGTGTCATCAAATGGCCCAGTTGATAGGCTATTGGGTACAAGGCCTCAGTTTCTCATCCTGGCATATTCATTTGTGGCTAGACATTGTGTCCGTGAGACACTTTAATAATGACTTTCCTTGCTTCTTCCTGGGTAAAAGTGGATGCCTGACCTCGGTTGGGGACTCAAGGTAAAAGGTGATGTGCGAACAACCACCCGAGCGGCTCAAACCATTCCGGCCAAAATAGGGGTAGGGAATCTCCCGAGCAGCCCTCGTAACCCCTGCTTCGCCTATTGGGTCAGTTAGTCCTCACTCATAGTGAGCAATTGGGCTGGTCTCAATCATGTTTCTGACCTAGGGCGAAGAGTTGCTGTTACAGTTCTAATCATGTAACCCGTAACCTTGAGTGGCCTTCATGGCCTTGTTACGTGGTGACCATTGAGTAAAAAAAAAAAAGGAGAGGGATGTGCTCCGCCTTCCAATATCGTGCCCTAGACACAGTAGATTATCAAACCATTGCAGTCAAGTCAAGGCCTTACAAAGGCTATGGGACTGCCTTTTCCTGTTATGATTAATCTTAATATATGTATTTTATTTACTAAGCAATTCCTCTGTAGTCTCTTGACATTTAAAAGGAAGAAGGATTAATATTTCTTTTATCTCTGAAAACATGTCGAGATCGATACCTGCAAAGTTGCTATCTGTAAATCGAATTCATGTAGCCCGAGGCCTTACCACTTAATTTTTATTGTTCTCAGATGTTCTTAAGTACAGTTTTAGACAGATAAAAGCATAGAGCTGTGAGAAAAAATATGTAATTGCCCCTATAAATGAGGTTGTTGGTACCAACTCAATCACAGACAAATTCCCATCAAAAAGGTTAACATTCAGGTTAAGGTAGTCCTACAGCCTTTTAATGCCAAGTTGTAATGTCAATATAAAAACGAAGACTTGGTCTAAGTGGAATTTAAGACTAAAAGTCTAAATTTTCCATAAACTTTAATTTCACGTTGATTTTACGACCCAGCAATATCAAACTTTAAAGCCTGGAACCAACAAATCGAGTTAGTGTGGTCTTATCTGTTGCAGACACATTGCAGCTGCCCCACTGTGACTCTGGATAAGGTTCGCTCTCAACAATGGGGAATAATGCATCTCCACAGGAAATCTTTATAATGTTAATGACAACATAAATAACCTGCCAAGTGCTTATGTCAAGTCCAAGTGATCTCGAACCAGTTTAGCTCTCTGAAGAGCTTTTCTTCCACAGCTGGTTGTGACAGAGACAGACGATATAAGTATGCACAGTATCTACAGGTTCATTGTACCATCGTGGCATCATGTGGTGCAATCGGTAAAGGCGTATAACCCAAACCTCAGAGGTATGGTATGGGTACGAAAACGCTGATATGCCCCAATGTTGTGCGCTTGGGAAAGGCACTCAACACAACTTTCCTCACTTAACTCAGGTGTACATGAGTACATATCTTTGGACATTTATCCAAGTATACTTAGTGCAAAAGACCACATCCTATACTCAAAAGTTTTAATGACTTGTTAACAATTACCTTTAACAGTCTTTCTGGCACCTCAAAAAACTTCTAGTGCCCCCTCCTGACAATTTTTTTAGGAATGCCATTTCCAATCTAACCAACCATTTATAAAGACATAACCCGTTCCATGTAAGAATAGTAATTATGGTATTATACGCTGGAGTCAAAAAGTTTGCCAACAGCGCCTCAACTATTGTACTTTAAGGCAATACCAATTCATATCCTTGGCTCTCATACATCACTCACTACCCGGTTTAGCATCCGTTGTTCCCAGTCTTGCAAGGGCTGGATGTTGCAAGATGTTGTTTTGGCTCTCGAGCTCAGACATTTGAAAGAGAAAACAACAACAACAAGGAGTCAACAAAATATCAAAACCAAAAGGCAGAGAGGCTTTGAGAGGCTTTGGAGAACCAGGGCTGTCTCCAGCTTTGAATTTTTTTCTGTCCCACTCATTGTTTTTGAGCCCATGTTGTTGATTTTCCTTGCTAAGTCTGTCATTTCCAGCTTATGAAAACACATTTTCATCAATTCTATGTATTAAAATACAGCTTTGGGGGACAGATAAGGTGAAAATTTGTGTCTGTACCAACATGCAAGATTCAGTTCGAGGATGGAGGGACGGGTCCTGCAGACAGCCCTGGTTAAAACCAAGGAAATAACCTTGTGTTGCCCGACAACGGTACTTTGCGTTGGAGTCGGGTAGTCTGTCTACTTTGCCGCAGCTATTGTACTCCACAACGTTCTGTCATTAATTACAGCAGGGCCCCAACACCTTTATGACGGGCCTGTAATACGAACTGACAATTAATCGTAGAAACCCAATTACAGAGGGCTTATTAAGCGTCCGACAAGCCTCTTCTGGGGCCGCCTAGTTCAGCCGGCTGAATAACAAGACTTAGAGCTCATCTCTGGCTACTGTCATGCAGAGTGAGTAACCTATTAATTACTGCAAACCTTAGATTCAAAGCTAATGGGTTAGGGTTGGGGGGGGGGGGGGGGTTCTGCCAAAGTTTAGGATCTGTGGGAAGTGATAGAGTTAAGGTACACCAGTTTCCTGTGACTTCAATCCCTCCATAGCCGAGCAGCCAGTATCCTCACAAATTTGATGTACATATGTTTTGCCTGGTCTACCTTTGCTTGCATGACCATGTTTTGGAGAACACAGCAGAACATCACTAATGATCTCATCTTTACTGCGCCATGTGTGACCAGCAAACCTCAGCCTTCTTTCTCATATGACTTCAAAGATTTCCAAAAGTGTGAATTTTATGCTGGTGTTCGTATTTCATTTGAAACTATTTGGTAGTACAGTAGTATCAGAAAAATACATAACAAAATGCGTCATGATTTTGTAGTATGAGGTCACCGCAAAAGTAAAACTATTGCAAATGTTTTAAGATTTTGGGTTTTTGGGTGGGCCGACTACTCACTCTTTGCAGCCAGGGGCTGAATTGCGAGGAGCTTACAATAGGCGGGGCTAAATCGCAAGGGTCTGGAGCGAGCTGCCATTTGGCGCCACTCAGGTGACCTCAATACAACAGTAATTGCCCCAGGTGCGGCCAAGGTACTGTAGGTTTTGAACCGCTCACACCGCACCATCGCACATGTGGCGGGTTCTTTAACGTGCCCGGGGTATGGCTCTCCCCAGACACGGGACCTCCATTTAACGTCCTATCCAAGGGACGACTCATTTTCACTTGATTTAAGTGAGGAAAGTCGTGTAAAGTGCCTTTCCCAAGGGCACAAGATCGGCAGCACGGCAGGCAGATTCGATCCCACAACCTCTCGGTCACGAGGCGAACACGATTTGCATGCAGTAGTGTGGATGCCTGTCACTGATGCTGAAAATCTGGAGTTTGATATTGTTAATGGACTAATGAGGCACCTTGCTGTATGCCTGTCTCACAGATGCCAAAACTAACCCACAGATGCTAAAATGGATTGCTAAGCTTAAGCTTGCCTCCTGAATAACAAGATTTAGAGCTCATGTCTGCCTACTGTCATGCAGACTGACTAACCTATTAATTACTGCAAATAAGACATGTCAGATTCAAAGCTACTGGAAAGTATACGAATCTGAAGTTGTGCATTATATCTGGCCTCCTGCTTGTATAAATGTATAACATTAACTTGAATTTCATAACGTCACAGCACATATTGGACTATAATTAAGAGTTTTTGTTATTTTCAAAACATTGATTACATGCCTCTAAAATGTTAACATGTCAAATTAAATAATTATGTTGCACAGCATTGCTTTCTTTTCAGTGTTGATGTACATATTGTACATGTATACCCTCTTTTTAGGCCAAACTAATTTACTGTTACAGTATTGACTCAGTGTCTTGGCCATAGTTAACATGAGCTTTGAACAGTCTTGTTCAAACTTTACGTATTGCTTTTCCTGGTTTTATTGCATGCTTGAAAAGTCTTGCCTCTTGTTTCCTACAGGGCGCAGAATTCAGCGATCTCCATGTTAGAAGTTGCTGATGACACAGAATCAGCACTTTCCAAATCAGACGTAGTCTTGTCATTTACACTAGAGGTAAGTGCTGAAAATCAGACATAACTTTTCATTTACACTGGAGGTAAGTTCTGAAAATCGGATGGTCTTTCCCCTAACTATCGTACAGTGGAATTTGTTATCACGAAGTACAGAAGGAGCATCTTTACTGGATAGTTTTAAGGAACATTGCAGAAAGATGTGGAAAAGTTAGGTGTAACAGGTTATTTGGTGCAATATAACCAGCTGCTGCTGTGCTACATGCCTATGAAGCTAGTGTGTTATGCTGAAGGGCGGTTATACTGGCTATATACAATGTAGATACAGATGCATGTACAGAATCTGATACATATCAAATCTTCTTAGATTTCTATATTATAATAGCAAACGGGGCATTCATGCTACTAACTGTATGCTACTCTTTTGTGTTTTGCCCCCACAGGTGGTAGTTATGGAGGTTCGAGGGTTGAAATTTTTGGCCCCGAACAAAATAGTTTACTGCACCATGGAGGTAGACGGTGGGGAGAAATTACAGACTGATCAAGCAGAGGCATCTAAACCCATGTAGGTATACAACTGTATCGCAATTCGAATAAAGTCAAAGTTTTGAAAACCCTTTTTTAGTTTAAAGATTTCATGAGATGTAAGAATAAATGCTACATTTTAGCAACAATATCTTAGAATTTAGGAGAGAGACCACCAAATCCAGCTGTCAGTGCTTAAACAATTTAATTAAAGCAATTCTTCATTTGTGTATCTTGTTTTAGAGAGTGGAAGCTATTTTGAAATTAGAGGACATGTTCTTTTTGCTACCGGTGCAATGGCCGAGTGGGTAGAGTGTTCACCTTGCATTCAGTAGGTCGTGAGTTTGATTACTGGCTGAGTCATTTCAAAGACTTTGAAAATGGACAGGTACATGCTGCTTTCTCTGCTTAGCACTCAGCATTCGCAGAAAAGTATGGAAGTTGAACACACACCACTACCAGTGGACTAGTCCCCTGCTGTAGTGATTCCACAAAATTGTGTGGCCCAGGACTACTGAAACGGAGATGGGTTTCTTCCTTTTGTTTGATTTCTGTATTATGTTTTGATGCTAGGACTGACATTTATGTTCTCTTCTGACTGTTATTTTTCATTTGCAAATCAACCTTGAAACAAACACTGCCCGACCAGCGACACATTGATATGCAAATTCCACTTTTCGTTACTTTGATTTTAAGTTGATCCACTGCCTGATTGTGTTATTATTGTTGTTATTATTACCATCATTATATTAAGTTATCCTGAGTTATTTGTATTGTAAATAGTTGACACCTGACGTTTAGTTATTTAATTTTGACCTTTGATTTCAATTTTGATTCAGTTGTTGTGATTTTGTGTTATTTTATGTTGGGGTCTCCCGGCCCCCCAGGAGGTATTGAAAAACGCCAGTAGGCGATGTATTTTCCTGGATAAATAAATAAACTGAAACTGAAACTGAATGGGTACAGCCCTATGCGCCATCAGGTGTAGGAAGGACTTGAACTTTTTTTACTCGAATGTTCTTTTTCCTGCAGGTGGGACACTCAAGGTGACTTCACGACCACACATCCACTTCCTGTAGTCAAGGTCAAACTGTACACAGAGAGCACGGGGATGCTTAGTTTAGAGGACAAGGAGCTGGGGAGGGTGAGGATGCTTTCTTCAAGATTTGTTCTTCCAAGTGTTGTAGAAACTTTAAACCTTTTGCTAAGCATCTGCTTTGTGGAAGCCATGATGATGTTTTAGCACTTCTAGGGAAGTGTTATGTTCTACACCCCTTTATTCTAACGTCTCTATGCTCCGATACCCTTATGTTCCGACAGCCCCATGTCGGGTTTAGGTTAAAGGTTTGGACATGTTCCGATACCCCTATATTCAGATAGCCCTAATAATAAGTTCTGATACCCCTATGTTCTGATACCCCTATGTTCTGATACCCCTACTTGTTCTGATAACTCTATATATGCTCCGATAACCCTATATTCTGATAGCCCTAAGTTCTGATAACTCTATTCATGTTCCGATACCCCTATGTTCCTACACCCCTACATTGTATGTTCTGACACCCCTATGTTCCAATAGCCCCATGTTGGGTTTAGGTTTAATGTTTGGGATGTCATAGGGTATTGGAACAAAGGGATGTCAAATAGTTTGGATGTAACTATTTTCTCCCCTCTGTCTAGGTTGTATGCAAACCAACAGCAACCAGCCCAAAGCACCCAGAATGGCACACAATGAGTCCCGCCAAGGGGGTTCCAAATGAAATCAAGGTCAAAATGGCCGTCAGAATGGACAAGCCACAGAACATGAAGCATTGTGGGTAAGTTCAGATGCCTGATTGTTTTTTTGTTTCATGTTGGAGTTCAGAAAATGCTGATTTAGACAGAAAATATAAACATGTATCTGGCCAAAGTGGGGCTCAAATACCACCTTCAGATCAGTAAGTATAGGTAGAATTAGAGTTGTGCAGGTATTTTTTATGTCTACCTGCATCGGTTGCCAAGAAGAATAATCAATAATTGCAATAAATATTATATTTACTCTTATCTTCATGAACCATATTGTCAAAATGATTCAACTAACAGCAAGATAAAATTTATATATTTGGACATCGTTCTTCTAAATTGTTCCTTAATATCATATTTTTGCAAAATAAATTTTTTTTAATTGTATTTTGATATTAGTGATCATATTGTCTTGATCTGTGTCTTGAAGATATTTTGTGTTGGTCTTAACAAGAAAACCTTTTTCCTGCAGGTACCTCTATGCATTAGGCAAGACAGTGTGGAAGAAATGGAAGAAGAGATATTTCGTACTGGTTCAGGTAATGAAAATGGCCTGCCATTGTGTTCATAGTTGTGTAATGTGCCGTGGCATGCCTAAATCATCAGGTAATTGCATGCTTTAGGTGTTCTACTTTGTACTGATTCAAGTAATGAGTAGGATTTGATTTATTCAGAATCACTTTCAGCTTGCCTTTAGCAACCTTTCCTGAAAATAAGACATCACAATACATTACAATGCAACAGCTGCTTCACAGGAGTACACCATGATATATGTATCAAACCTGAATAACAAACTACAACAGTGCAGTCCTATAACTTATTCATCAGGATGCGACTTGCCTTCCTACCAAAAAGCATGAACTATACATTCCATACATGAGTATGCCTGCCATTGTGTTCGGGTTGTGTAATGTACCGTGGCATGCCTAAATCACAGGGTACATTGTAAGTTATAATGCTTTACGTGTGCTAAATCACCTCATAGTCAATGGTCCATGTTACAATCAAGGTTCAAACTCAGCCCATTGTTTTGCAGGAATGAAGCAAGTTTATAGCCTCAAAGGACCATTTAGTGCTTTTCATATGCCCCGGAATTGTCTTAAAATTTATTGGCGGCCAGTGTAGAATTCAAGTTTGTTACTCAAGTATATCAAGGACCCCAATGGCGTAACTAGTGTTACTCTAATGCCTCTCAAATCATGTAAGAGACGTCTTCAAGTTGTCATCAAATTTGTTTCATGGGTCCAAACTGTAATTTATATCAGAAAAAAATGACTCAAAGTGGTACTCGAACACTTGATGCAGTGCATTAACTTAGGTGGATTGCCCTTTGATTAATGGACCATGCCACAATCAAGGTTTATATTTTATAGACAAACCCTATTGTAAACTTTTTGCAGGAATGAAACAGTCTCAAAGGTGCAATTAGTGCTTGTCAGCCATCTTCACATTCATCTTAGGGCCCCAGAGTTGTCTTAAACATTTGCTTTATGGACCCTGATGCCCAAATTATCCCAGAAAAAAGACACAAAGTGGCACTTAAATGTGCTCTTTGCCCCAGTGGAATATCTGGTGGTAAGTCATCATAAACGTCTTTAAGTCCCAGGATTGTCTTCAAATTTCCTTCATGAACTTTTCTTCTCACCTGAACTCAGAAAGACTCAAAAGGAAGATTATCTTGAGGTCCCTGAATTGTCTTCAAATTTCCTTCTTAGGATCCCAGATGTGTTTCAGGAGCTTTTATAATGGACCATGACGTTGTTATCATTGATAAATGAGACTTGGTGGAATTAGTGGTCAAAAGTGTTGATGGAAACATTGTGTTTTTTTTTTCATCTGGAAGATCATCTTGAGGTTCCTGAATTGTCTTAAAATTTCCTTTATGAAGATTCCTTCTCAACTGAACTGAAAGACTCAAAGCAATACTCAAAACATGTTCTAGGCCTCTGAAGGAGTACTTAGTGCTCATCTTAAGGCTCAAGAACCATCCAAGGATCCCGGTTTTTCTTAATGGACCCTGACTTTGTTATGATCTTAGACTCAAAATGTTACTGAAACATGTCAGAGGCCTGATGAAAACATAAAACACTTTATCTGCATCTCAAAGGTAGTCTTTAAGCCCCAGTATTGTCTTCAAATCTTTTTGATGAGAATTCTTTCTCACCTGAGCTGAGAGACTCAAATTGGGTCCCAGCAGACCACAAAGGAGTATTCAGTGCAGCTCTTTATTTTAATCTCAAAAACCATTAAAAAAAACTTGAGTTAATTGAGCCTGACTTTGTTGTTGCCTCAGTGGAAGATTCAATATGGTACTGTAATGTACTTGTCCTCAAACTAGTATTTCTCGTTTTCTTTGTTTCTTAAAAATCTTCTTAAAGTCACAGAATCTTCTTCAAATTTTGCTCATGGATAAAAAATGTTGTAGTCACCCAAGAAGACTGCTTTTCCAACATGTTGCAGGCCCCAAAGGGACATAAGTTACTTTCCATGCATCTCAAAAACATCTTGAAGCCTAAGATTTGTCTTTAGGTTTTACTCAATGACATGGAACAAGGTTTTGCAATCCCCTGAGTAGACTCAAAATAGCTTTCAGATATGATACATGGCTGACAGGAACATGATATGCTTCTATACATCTCAAAGATCATCTTGAATCTTCAGCTTTTGCTGATGACTAAAGGCACTGTTTGCACCTCAAACAGAGATCTCAAAGTCTCAGAACAAATTTTGCTCATGGACCAAAGACCTAGTGGCAATCACCAAAGAAGACTTAAAATGGTCCTAAAACATGTTGTAAGCCCTGAAGGCACATTAATTGTTTGAATGGCTTTTTCTGTTTTCATCTCAAAAATCATCTCAGAGTCTCAAAATCGTGTTCAAATTTGGCTCATAGACTTCGTTATCACTCAAGTCTCAAAGTGGTGCTCAGATGTTGATCTGACAGAAGACGTTGCGTGTCTAATCCCCCATAATCTCTCCACCCTGTGCAGGGAGGCGTCTAATCCCCCGCCTCTCACCCCTACCCTTTGCAGGGATTAAGGGATGTAAGTCTGGGTAGATAAGCTCTACCCAGGCAGATACACGTGGCAGACAGCCTTCAGTCGGGAAGATGAAAGGGCTTCTTGTGACGGGGGGTTTTCCTGCCAAAGTTTAGGATCTGTGGGAAGTGATAGAGGTAAAGTAGGATTGTCGCAGTGTTCTAGCCAGCCTGAAATTTCCTCCTGGATTGCGAATGGAAATCATGTCTAAGATGCGACAATCTGGGGGGTCCAGGGTATACTCCCTGGGAAAATTCTGCAATCTGGACCCTCTACAGTAGTAATAGAAAACACATATTAAAAGCGTTGTGATTTTGCAGTATGAGGTCAACACAAAAGTAAAACCGCTGCAAATGTTAAAAGACTTTCAGTGGTTTGCCTTCTTGTCCCTGGTGCTGAAAGTCTGGAGTTTGATGTTTGAGTTTAAGTTTGAGTTTAAGGACTAATGAAGTACCTTGCTGTCTATGCAGCACAGATGTTAAAACTGGATTAATAGTATACATAACATATTCACATCTTCCTACCCTACTATCCAATATTATGTCAAAACTAGACTGATGAACATGTTATATTTCCCCACCCGACCAGGTGAGCCAGTACACCTTTGCAATGTGCAGCTATCGCGAGAAGAGGGCAGACCCCAGCGAGATGATGCAGCTGGATGGATACACAGTGGACTATACAGAACCTGTGCATGGTGTGTTATATGTTTATGATATCATATGTATGTGTATGTACAGAACCTGTGCTTGGTGTGTTATACTATACATTACAGAACTTGTGCATGGTGTGTGGTCTACTGTTTAACTATAGAAATCCTGCGACTGTTCATGACATAATTTGTCCTTGGTGCTGAAAGTTTTGTAGTGGTTCAATAAAATCCCATTTTTTTTTTAAAACACAGATGCAAGAGTTCTTATTTGTTTCACTTTGATGAAACTTTTTTGCATTTGTACTGTGTGGAGAACATCATGTTTTTAACCCTTGTCCTGCTGGCAATTTTTTACCCATATACCCTCCCTGTGCTGGGCATTTTTGACTCTCTTCAAAGTATGGGAAATGCTTTTACTTTGCTATTTTTTAGTTGCTTTGCATTTAAGTAACCCTATAATGTTATACATCAATAGAAAGCTGAGAGTCTCTACTTTTAAGTAATGTCTTGAAAGTTTTACCCTGAGTCATAAAAATGATATGCAAGGTAATAAATCAATAAAACAAGTTATTTTCATAAACTTTTGTATTAATAATACCTGAATTTCATAAATAATCTTAGTATCAACACTACAACATTCCTATGACATATTGACAACATCAGAGCCACACATGCAGCAAAAAAAAATTACCTAGGTATCACTACAGGTGAGTTTATGGCTAGGTATTGTCCTGGGTACTGAAAAGGCTGTTCAATAGGATAATGTAACATATCATCAGCTCCATCTGTTACTAATTATTTGCCACATCAAGGTACTTAATGACCTCCACAAAAGTAACCAAGGTCGAATTTACAGCTTAACAGACTGTCCTAATTCGTTTCCTGTTGCGTGGGGGGTAATTTTCCATAAAAATGGTAAAGTTCACGTGCATATCTTCTTTCCTCATGTTCGGCAGCATTTCTTCACCATTCTTGCCCAAAATTGGATGTTCTGCTTCAGAATCAGTGGGGAAAGGCTCCTTATGCACTTGTTACTAAGTTAACTTCGACATTTTAGCGACTAAACTAAGAATTTATGCCCTAAAACACAAAAAAAACATGAAAAAACATATCTGCAGACGACAGTTGGCCATCTTGGCTCATTAACATAATTTATGCCCGCAAAGAGCTCTGGGATTGATTGCGCAACCAGGATATTGACCCTTGACCCCATTCATGCAGCCCCCATCTCCTTCCCAGCTGTTCCTGGTTACCATACAGAAGCCACAAAGGTTCCTGTGGGGAATACCCCCAACCCTTTAAATAACCGGACCCGCACACAGGCACAGCATGTGCATCCGGTTATATAACCCGGGCCCGCAGGACAAGGGTTAAATTCTTCACAACAGAGAAGTCTTCTTGATACAGTAGTGAAGAAAAGAAAAGCAATCACTTGCAGTGTTTCACTTCCAGTGTTTGCTTTTGCTGTGAAGACTTTTAAAACCTGACAGAGTAGTGGATGCTACCTGAACTGTCTGACTGTTTTCAAAAAGATATCCAGTTTGTTGAGTAATAGTCCTCTTGCATATCTTATCACCTGGATGTCTAACATTCGTTGAAGAAGCAAGCTGTACTTCGCTCTTTTATTATGTAGTAATACTTAAAGTTCACTACAAAAGAAGACTCAAGGAGCCACTGATATGTCTTGGGTTAGATTTATAAAAGTGATATGCTTTGCAGTAATAGTAAAACACTTTTTTTACCTCCACAGATTTGGAAGGGGGTAGGCACTTCTTCAACGCGGTGCGGGAGGGCGACAGCGTGCTGTTTGCCAGCGAGGAGGAGTCAGATCGGATGATTTGGGTCCAGGCCATGTACCGAGCCACCGGCCAGTCCCACAAGCCAGTTCCCCCCACTCAGGTAGGTTTCCGAATGAAAGCTCATATGTGTTGGTAAATTCCATAGTTGAAAAAAGTTTAAACTTTCTTCCAACACAACAGAAAGACTCACCATAAATTTACCTAATACAAAGAATAAATAAACCAAATAAATAAATATTGTTATTTCTCTTTCCTTCCCAGGTCCAGAAGCTGTCCAATGGCCAGCTCTCCCGTATTCAGGGAGGTGGGTTGGACGGGCACATTTCACTCTTCTGTAAGCAGCCTCCATTTTTACCTCTATGTGTGCGTACGTCCCACGCTGGATGTCCTACACGTGTTTGGCTGTGTTTTATTCGCTTCCGACCAACCTTGCAGGTTTGCAGAGGGGAAGTCACTCCTGCCCTAGACTCTACTGTAGATGGCATGTTTTACTCTTCGTGGGAGGTGCTCCACTGGGCTTAATAAATAAATAAACTGTTACACACAGTTTCAGAATAGGAGCTGTGTGAGATATCAATTATACTGAAATCTGAACAGTTTTCCTTCATTGAAAATACCAGTAGGGGATTGAAAAATTGATGATTTAATTCAGATGCATGTGACATGTCAGTTATACTGGAATCTGAACAGTTTTCAAACAGCTTGAATGAAAAGAAGTAACAGTAGGGGATTTAAAAGATTTATGATTTGAATTTGATATCCTTCATATGAGTGCTGTTTCTGTCTCTTTATAAATACAACCAAAAGTTTTGCAGCATTCTTCATATTGTTGGAAACTACTGACTTAAAAAATCTTGCATTTGACCCTTTGAGAATGCAGTGACTGTTACAGATATATCTTCGATTGTATATTTGAAGCAGTGTTAATCTCCATGTTTGAAAGCCTAGTGGAGCACCTCTTCATAAGAGGGTTGAGAGCATGGCTTTCTCCAAACTTTGTCATTTTCCCTGTACCTACTGCATGGAGTGTTTGCTTTGGGAGAAGAGCTCACACACACGAGCCGATAGAGCATGACATTTGGTAGTCTTCCTTCCTAGTAGGTTTGGCTTCTCTAGAAATTGAATCTAACTCTATACTAGCTGAATGCTAGCACACTATCCAGATAGAATGGAAACAAAATGTTATTATAAGTCTCTGTGCACGACACATCTAAGTATGCGTAGCATTGCTTGCGTTGCACGAAACTTGCAAAACCTACATGCATGGTTCCAGGCTTGGTTCTCACCCGAGTACTACTGAATGCATTCACCCTTAAGGTTTCAAGCTAACACAAACGTTTGCTGTTCCCTCTATGTTCCCCTCTGCGAATGTGCAAGGTCCTCTATTTCTCGTTCATCTGGCAAAGTTTTCAAACTGAAAGCCTTTCTCATTGCAAGCTGGCAAGACCTGCTACAAGAAGGTTTTTGCTATCTTACATGTTGTAACAAATGGAGAGTGCTTTTCTAATAGTGTTAATGTTAGCATTTGTGATACATTATTAGGACTGATGTAGAAGACTTTTAGCGTTGAAATCTTTGCCTGTGCCTTCGACCACTTTTCAGTGTTGCGGGTTCTGTGAGTATGTCTTGTATTGTCCGTCTTGCACGTGTGGTGGATATACCTGTCTGCACAGGTGAATAAGACTTACAAGTAATATTTGTTTACTGTGTATTTGGAAAGAAGCTGGATGCCTTTGACAATTTTACACATTTTTGTTCAAGGTTTTCATTGTCTAATAAAACAAACTTGACAGAATATTTTTTTTTGTCCTGGAGGCATGTCAAATTTTGGCAGGGAGTACTTAGGATTCTTCCAAAAGAATCAAGTAAAATGAAAATTTGGCAGTTTGGGCTAATTTACTGCTGTCATAAGACATATCAAATTTGGCACAACATTTATCTTCTTTACTTTAACTCTTCTCCTTCCTTGCTGCCTTACCCCATAAACAATAAGAATTTGGAATAAATGTGTATTATGGAAGTACAATGTATCTGTCCATAGAGAGGTGCTTCCAGAATACAAACAGCATATTCATGGTTGAAATATCTAAACAGAAATATCATATAAAAGTTAGGCTTCCACACTGTGCAGACAGCGTTTCCACAGGTTTTGAGCATGTTGGCATCAGTAGTGATATTTTGCTCACTGCACGCTTCTGTTTTTCAGTGTCCGTAGATAAATCTAACCCTATAGTGTACATATTAGACAAACTAAAGGTTACACCGATGTAATTACTAAGTCTTGTTCTTGTTTCCAAAATCTTTGATTGGTCCAGTGGTGACATTTTTTTCAACTACAATCATGTTTCTTTGTACTCTTCAGATACGAAGAGTACAAAGTGCAAGACCAATATAATTACAATGGTGTGGCCTCATATAGCATTGCTATTTTTTTAAGGATAGTCTAGAAATAGCAAAATCTTTTTGCTGCAAAGAGTTGAAGTTCCCTTGCCAAACTGGTCTGTAGTGTGGCTTTAAGGCCGCATTATACGCTCCTCAACAGAGCATTTTCAGCCTTAACCGCACACTAAGTTGTTTCCCACTGGACATTGCATTAATGCAGAGTTAAGGCCGGGCCCATTAATCATCACTCATCATCTGGGTCTTTCCCTGAGTGCAGGAGAGGCCAGTACCCCACCCCTGACAGCTAGCTAGTGGGGGTGGTCACGCCACATTATGCCTCAGGAGTACTTATCTTGCCACCCTTCCAAAACACATGTGCCTGAAACAGGATCTGTTTCCAGGACATTTCTCCAGGTCCTACTTCTACTTCTACTTCTCTTCAAAGACAATGAAACTATGTGATTTAGGCAAAATAACCTTCTAGTAGGCCAGAATTAATGGCACAATGAGGGAGGGAGGTTGTGTTCTACAATTACCTGCCATCAGACTGTGCCAAGAAAAAATCTAGGAAGAATGCCATGAACATTTTTGCTGTTTTCAAGAAGTGACTGCCATGTCTTAACATAACTTTGAATTTGAACTAAGAAATGAGTCAGACACAAAACCCTGATAAGTTAACAAAATGTTTCTCATGAAGTTACATGTATGAGGGCCATCTAAAATGTATCATTGGGTAGAGAGTTTGTGGATGTTTCCCTGGGACTCCATCAGGGGATTGCCTATCAGTGCACTGGTCACTAAAAGGTCAACCATATTTCCTTTCACCTCATGTCCTGCTGTGACACAAGCTGCCCTGCAAATGTGGAGAAAAGCAAAAGCAAGTCTCTTTGAGAACAAAATCAAGTCAGACCAAATGAAACAGTGATTCATACTATCATTATGTACTTACACTCACATGTAAGCTTGTCTTTAGACTTATAAAATGTACATCTATTTTAACCACTAAATTATATAAAAAGTTAGCACTTGAAAAAAGACAAAAACATTGTCTGGCTGGGCATTAAAGAAAGAGGGTCTGCATGGGGGGTCCCGACAACGATTTACGCTGAATTCAGAACAGACAGATAGGGACCTGTATCAGGTGACCTATTAGACCATGTCAGGTGGTCTGTCAGGGTACTCCACTTGTAAGCTCCTCCAATAAGGACTTGGTTATGTCTCAAGTTCACTTTTATATGGATTGGTCTGTTATGAATAGGTAACTTTATATTCAACTTAAGAAAAAGACAGCTTACTAGTATACAAGTTGAAAACTGAAGAAGAGAAAAACAAGGCTGTGTCAAAGGGGTACATGATGCTTGGCCCCTTGCCTTGCATGCAGTGCGTGGATAATTGATATGCTACACAAAGTTAGCCCCACAGATAAGGCCAGAAGACCTTCTGCCCAGCTGCAGCCAGGCTCTTCTCCTAGAGTGATTGATTACCAGGAACTACATGCACATAGGCCTTTCACTGGCTGTTGTGTCCCAAGTAGCGATAGCTCCTTACTGAAGTTCTTCTAAAACAAACACTGAAAGCTCTTAGGCTTGGCTTTAGGTAGGAACTAGTCCCATCTCTTCCAAAAGTCAAAACTAGAGTCTCTCTTGCTGTTGTTCAGATACTGGACATAGATGGAGGGGTCTGTGGGCCATTGTCAATGTCAGTATAAAAAAACAGAGTTGTGGGAATTGTAAGTCCTACTCAATGTGACAGTTAAGTAAACTAAAGAGGACTCATTTCAACAATAGTTTTAGTAGTCTAAGTAAATGAAGGACTATTGATCAATAGAGCACTTCAACATACATTGTATGCCTGTTTGCAGCTCTCAGGAATTGTCTTATAGAAGATGCAATTGTGTCTTCCCTACACTTGCAATGTAAGATTTCAGAAAGCACATGCAAAATGGAACCACAACTAATATTAGTAATATTGAAGACAAAAAACTTCTCCACTCATTGCAATTCATAGAAGCACCAGGAATGATCAGCTAAGTATACAGACATTACCTCCTGTAGTGGAGTAGTATCCTGTGTTTGTTTAAGTTAGTTCTGCCAGATGAGCCATGTAATTAGGGAATTAGGAAGATCCTCAAGTCCAGACACCAATGGTGACAGATGTGGGTCAGTGTAGCTATCTGTGTCAATGATGCTTGTTTCTTTTTTCTGTATTCTACATACCTAGTCAAACCTTGCCATACCTGTACCTAATAGCTGTATATAGAAAGCCCATGTACAGGCTGCATGAAATCCCCTTCTAGGTACCTAGCCTCCCCTGCTCTGTTACTTGTACATAGCCTGGCCTGGCCTGGCCCAGAATCTTGGAGGGTGACATCATGTGACATACCTAGGGCTGAGTCATGTGACTGGCCTAGTACAGCCACTAGCATATATGTCTGAACTATAGTCAATCTAAGAAGAAGTGTGCTGGACAAAGGCAACTGTTTGCCCTCTTTACACTCAGTAGTGAAATCTACTTTAGAAGTAAGTGGGCTGAAACCAAATAGATTTTCCTGAATTTCCAGTTAGGGGTTAACAGTAGTTACAATTATAGTGGTTCCTGGGGCACAATAGTGGTTCCTGTCTGAGGAAACCATTGAAAGTAATGAATTAATTATAATTTATCTGACACTAAACACTATCAAGCTAGTCTATACTGTATACACATGTAGTTAAAATCCCTGACATGCATGTTTGCTTCGACAATTCAAAGAGGTATAACAATAAACATTTTTTTCATCTTGTAACCCACGTTGAACTATCAACCATAATGTAAACAAACCCATGCCAGCTGCAGGCTTGCACTCCATTTCAAACCTGCAGACTCCCTGGGGTTTCTAAGAGGACCATGGTAGTAAGTTGTTCCTAAGACCAAATTTGCCAAGCATTACTACAAGGAAAACATACATTACATGTAAACAAGTGCATGATTACTGCAAACTACTTTCCTTTCTCCCAATCCCATTGTCAGAGACCCTGGGCCTTTGTAGTCACTATCTAGTTTCCAACAGGAAAACAATGCTAAGGTGGCTGGGGATTAACCCATGTACCACTTGTTAATATAAGGGTCAACTGTGACTAATAGCTGTGGCAGAGAGCATTAATGCTCTTGTAATGCTCACTAATTGGCTCAAGACTCTGCCTGGCTGACAGTTGAGGGAGGGGTACATGGACAGCTATAATAGGCGCGAAATCACCATGTTAAAGTGCCTTATGCTGGCCTTAATGCTGGTATAATGTTTCTGGCCTTAAAGCGGCATTCCAGACCAGTTTGGCAAGGGTAGTTAGGAGATTGCAATTCATTGAACAACATTTAGTACAGCATGTCTGATGCCATGCTTTTGATAGACATACAGATGTACAAATGTAGCACAGTATTTTTGCTATGTAGAGGAGAGATACATTGTATGTACATTTATTGATGTATAACTTTTGTTCATCGGTAATCTATCTATACATGTTTACTGTCCTACTACATGTAGGAAATTATTCAATACTCACAAAAGGGAAAGAATTGGTAAAAAATCAGAGTGTATTGTTACATCACTTGTGTGTTGTAATGCTAGTTCACCTTTATCCGCGGGGTAACCTATATCCGTTGTTTGGCAAAACAATGTATTAAGGCACATCAGTTTGACAGGTGGTAGTTTCAAAGTCAAACTGCAATGTACTGAAAATATTGAAATTTAAACCATTGTCCGCCAACGTGATATCCCCAAATACCCTGTTTTTAAAAGCAACGGATATAGGTTACCCAACAGATAAAGGTCAACTAGCGTTACAAGGAATATTGAATCTTTGTGTTGTGACAGGTTGATAGATTCTAGATGCCTGACCTTGAATAAGATGACATTAGGTCACACCAATCTGTTCCATTGGCTCTCAGATATTTTGAACTAAATATTTATATAAGGAAGAAATGTGTCCTGTATTGTGTGTTTTTATTTTGTTTATGTACATGAGGAGAAGACCTCGATAAGCAGGGTCTGCTTTCTGTGTCATCCTCTTTAAAGAAATGTGAATAAAAAATAAAATTAAAAAAAAGGAAAAAATGAAAAGAAGTGGCAGTTTTGCATAATGACCAATTCAAAGACAAGATCTTCCAAGATCTTCAGTTCAGCATTACTCTTTTGAAATTCAAGAACCAACGAACAAAATTGGTGTGGCCTTACACAAGCATTTACTGACCATTGTCCACGTAACCCCCTCCCCACCCCCTGACCGCTAGACGCGGACCGTGCGCGGAAACACGGCATGGACGAGTTTATCCAGGCGGACCCCTGCAAGTTCGACCACCAGGACCTGTTCGAGATGGTGCAGAGGCTCACGCTGGACCATAGATTGAACGACTCCTACTCATGCTTGGTACTGTTGTTTCTATATTTTTTACCTTTGGTAGCGTTTAAAGTGTGTGTGTGTGTGTGTGTGTATGTGTGTGTGTGTGTGTGTGTGTATGTTTGTGTGTGTGTGTGTGTGTGTGTGTGTGTGTGTGTGCGCAAGTTAACCAGGACCTGTTCGAGATGGTGCAGAGGCTCACGCTGGACCACAGATTGAACGACTCCTACTCATGCTTGGTACTGTTGTTTCTATATTTTTTACCTTTGGTAGCATTTAAGTGTGTGTGTGTGTGTGTGTATGTGTGTGTGTGTATGTTTGTGTGTTTGTGTGTGTGTGTGTGTGTGTGCGCGCAAGTTAACCAGGACCTGTTCGAGATGGTGCAGAGGCTCACACTGGACCACAGATTGAACGACTCCTACTCATGCTTGGTACTGTTAACAGTTGTTTCTATATTTGTTATCATTGCGGCTTGTGCCCTTAATCATTCAATTTGAAATGTCGCCTCTCTGAGACGTACACATGTAAACAAACATTGAGTAATAATGTCATTATTTTTGAAAGAGCTGCTGCTGTAGTTTTATTCCATTATCAAATGCAGAAACAAGGACCAACTGTCAGTTTATCTCAGGACAGATGGTCATACTAGCACTGAACTGCTGTTTATTTGTTTGTTTGTTTTGAGATGGTTCATCCCCAGAAAGGTTTTTTGTACTAGACAAGACAAGCTATGTGCTTCTATTCATTTGTTTGTGAGGGTTGGTTCAAGCAAGGACAGGTTTTCAAAGTAGACAAGTTGCCAGTGTCTACTAGTTTGTTTAATTGTTAGGAGTAGGTTGGTTTAGCCCAGGATAGGTTTTTGTGCTTGGCGAGTACTGTGCGCGGTACGGGCTGCTAGGCTGACAATGTTTACTAGTTTGTTTATTTGTTTAGGGTTGATTTAGCCCAGGACAGGTTTTTGTGCTAGATGAGTACTGCGTGCAGTACGGAGTGCGAGGCTGACAATGTTTACTTGTTGGTTTGTTTACTAGTTTGTTTACTAGACGCTTGTTTGCTTGTTTAGGGTTGGTTCAGCCCAGGACAGGTTTTCGTGCTAGACGAGTACTGTGCGCGGTACGGGGTTCGAGGCTGCCACCGCCACCTCTGCTACCTGAACGACCTCCTGGGGAGGGCGGAGAACGGCACCATGATCGACCCCACCCTCATGCACTACAGCTTCGCCTTCTGTGCGTCGCATGTGCATGGCAACAGGTGGGTGCATTTTGTTTTAAAAAATAAAAAAAAAGTTTTCTAAAATTTTCTTGTCCTAAAAGGCAAGTACACACAAAAAATTTACTTGGCGGGGCGCAAACCAATTTTTCACTTGCCCCAAATCCAAATGTTACTTTGATATGCATTTTCACGTCAAGCAATGGAATTCTTATTATTGCCTCTATTTTTTTTATGCTGATCAATGCTTGATGTCATGACTGTAAAAAGTAACAGGTATATCAAAATATCACTTAATAGAAAAATCTTACTTGCCCTATTGGATGAGTGTGATAGGACAAGCACTTGCCCGTTCAGCATTTTCACTTGCCCTGGACAATAGGACTAGTGGACTTGTCCAACCCTGCATCATCTGTTGCCCAGGTGAATGTTTCTTCCAGTTCTTACTTGCAGTGCTGTAGTCTTACTACAATACTGACATGATGACCAGTCTACATCCTTGATGAAAGCTCCTTGCCCTGACTAAATTCACTCTGAAATCATGTGTAAGGTTAATAGACTTTCCCCTTGGAGTTCTCATTCTGATATCCTGATCTTTCTAAATCCAACAAAGAACCAACAAATAAACTTAGTTTGGCGCAAGCAATACTTTTGCAAATTTTGTGGTGATGCTCATTTTTCAATGTCTTGGTTTTGAAAACATCTAAAGGTTTGAAGTACATTGTAATTCCTTTCAACTCAAACTAAACAGCCATCTCCAAGCTTCACCTTAAATCGAACCATTACTCAACCTGTACTCATAACCATTACCAAACCATATCTGTGTTTAGCGACACCTGTCCTGCAGTACAATGTAAACCAGTCAGAATTGCCCTGAAGAAGGTGACAGACAGTCACTTAATCCTTGGTGAGAATAAAGCATTCAATTCGGTTGTGTAAAAAATAGTCTTTACGCAGAACCATTACTCACCGCTCATTTTTACACATTTTGTAACAGATTCCTGACATTTCTAGAAAGATCGCTAGCATAGAAATTTGTGCTTGGAGACCATCATGGAAATCCCAAACAACTTTGCCGCTCTCTCCAACCTTCCCCTTAAACTGACCCTTTACTCACTGCACAAATTTTTGCACATTTTGTACCAGATTACCAACGTGTCAAAGATTGATTGCTAGCACATTTAGGTGATGTTTACTGTACAATGTCTGTGCTTTGAGACCATCATGGCAATCCCAAACAGTCATTTCTGCTATCCCCAAAGCTTGCCTATCAGTCATGATCACCGCAGTTTCCAAACATTTTGTAATAGATTCCTATTTTTCTAAAAAGACTGCCTACTAGTATGTATTAAGGTATTTTGTCCCTATAACTCCCCCTTCAAACCAGCATGGTTCACGGTTAGGATATCTGTGGATTTGAGATTGTAAGAGTGTTCCTGGTTGAGTTGTAGGTGGTGGAAAATGGCAGAGGAGTTAGTAGCCATTAGAGCTATAGATCTGCAATGTCACTGACTGCTAGTAGTATTAAGGTATTGGTGTTGTTTCTGTGCTTTGTAACCACCAAGGAACAAGAACTCAAGGCATTATCCTCAACTCTAATTAAAAGGCCATTTTCGCCTGCTGCTCGAGGCTTCCCCAAAACTGTGCCATGTCTCATTGCAAGTAGTATTAAGGTATCTGTATTATTTCTGTACTTTGGAACCATCAGGGAACAAGATCCTTCTTAAGTCTAACCAAACAGCTATTTGGGCCTGCTAAACTGTGCCATAACTCGCTGCTAATACAAAGTTAACGTAATGTTAGTATTACGGTATCTGTGCCGTTTCTCGGCTTTGTAACCATCAAGGAACAAGAAAGCAATCCTCAAGTCTTACCAAATGGCTATTTCTATCTGCTCAAAGATTACCCTAAACTGTGCCATAATTCACTGCTAGTAGTATTAAAGTACTATCTGTATCATTTCTGTTCTTTGGAACCATCAAGGAACAAGAATCCTTCTCAAGTCTAACCAAACAGCTATTTCGGCCCGCTAAACTATGTGATAACTCGCTACTAATACAAATGTAACTTAGTATTACTGTATCTGTGCCGTTTATGTGCTTTGTAACCATCAGGGAACAAGAAAGCAATCCTCAAATCCAACCAAACGACCATTTCCGTCTCCTCGAAGCTTTCCCTAAACTGTGCCATATCTCACTGCTTGTAGTATTTAGGTATTTGTATTATTCCCTGTTCTTTGTAACCATCAAGGAACAAAAAGACATTATCCTCAAGTCTAACCAAACGGTAATTTCCGTCTCCTCGAAGCTTCCCCTAAACTGTGCCATAACTCACTGCTTGTAATACATGTATCTGCATTGTTTCTGTACTTGAAACCATCAAGGAACAAGAGGGCATCATCCTCAAGTCTAACCAAACGACCATTTCCGTCTCCTCGAGGCTTCCCCTAACCTGTGCCATAATTCACTGCCCTCCAGTGACAGAGGCACTTTGTGCGCACAACTGACGCGTCATCTTTCACGGCAACACCAGATTGCCTTTTCTCAAACAGCCTTATTTGTCAACCAGCCCGAGATAAGCCAGAAGACTGCCTCATTGCTCACTCTACAAGCCTCACTGCAGAGGCCAAACCAGGTCATTTTGATGTCTCTTATAGTATTCATTGTATTATATAGTTGATTAGACACTACTTTTATGTATCGCACTATCTACTACTAGGACGCCAAGCTACCTCCTATTTAAAGTACATTCAACAGCTCCTAGGAGATTACAGTGACCAGATCACCGCAAAGCAAATTAGTCATCTAGCTGCCGACAGAAGGTCTTGGAAGAAAATTACAGTCGCCTGCGTCGCAGCCGACCAATGATGATGATGACTATCTACTTGAGACTTGGGCATGATTTTGCAAAAAAATAAAAAATTAGCTGCTCTCTCTCACACTACATGCTGAAGTCACCCGTATGTCTTTATTAAGGTTCTCCATCACAAAATGGCAGGGAGACAATACAAGTGATTATCTAGCCTCCGTTGCAGTCTTCAAATGGGGCTGGTTTTTATTATTATTATTTTTTTGGGGGGGGGGGGGCGCTAGTTCACGATTTTCAAAGTTGGCTAGGTTCTCTTATGCCAGGAAAGGGAGTTTGCTGAGGGAGAGAGTTTGCGTGGAAAGGACTTTGCCCGTTCCTGGCATAAGAGACTCTTGCCAATGCTGAAAATGGTGAACCAGTCTCCTAAAATAAAATCCAGTCCCGCTCGAAGACTGCAATGGAGGCTAGTGAATATTCACTTCTGCTAGATGTCTGTCTCCCTGCAGAATGGATTCGTAATGAAAATTACTTGACTAGAACAAAATCCTTGCACCCAAAGTTTTATAGAGATAATACATGTACAGTAAGGCTTTCTTAATGTCCGCTTGCTAAAATTTTTGCATAAAATTTCCAGGAACCAGCAAATTACATTGTCCTGGCCCCATACAGGTTTGTTATCTTGAGAAAAAGACAAGCTTGCTTCATCCCTCAAACCTATGGCCTCTGACACCAATGACAGACGGTTCATACATGGTTGATTATTTGCATTCCCTTATCTATATTTTTTTTTGATACAATGATTTTGCGATCATGGTCACAACAAGGCTGTATCACAAATTACACATCTGCAGTCAGTATGATGGTTCCCACAGATGAAGAGGTCCTGTGATAACAAACTGCCACAAACAAAGATTTATAGTAGTCACCATTTACACATGTAATAAGCTAAGGGCACAACCTGCTGTATGTGCAATTTTTCCGTAAATTTTTTGGGAGGCCATGTCCGCCACTTATTTCTGAAAACGTTCAGGCTGTACAGGGCAGGCGCGTCATCCGTACTGGCACGTACGGGGGGCAAATCCGCAACCCAATGGCACACAAAATTTTGCCTACACGTAAAGTTTTACGGCGTGTCTGCATGCTCCAAAATCTGTCCTATGAATTTGTACGGAGGCAGTACTTACCACTTACGGATCCCAAAAGATTTGTCAACGTTTTGGCACGTAGACAGCATGTATTCGCACATATGGCGAGTTGTGCCCTTAGCTAAAGTCTGCTTCAAGAACAGTTTTGAGATACGTACATGTTGTACCTAGCCTAGGTACCATCCGGAAAGTAGTTCGCTCCGGCGTTCATTATATACTATATACAGTCGCTTCTAGCTCTGACGTTCATTATACACTATATACAGTCGCTTCTCTGTGCTTCCGTCTGGGAACGCAGACCATCTTAACGTCTGGAATCGTCCAAATTTTGGAAGCAGGTGCTGATTGGTCCCTACACATGAGCGAATATGGAATGGATTCAAGCGCTCGTTCAAACAGACGTTCCAACACTGGACAAGCCCTCCGCCCGCTTGTGGGACCTGTTGTCATCGAACAAGCGCTCTAGAACCTATTCCTAGATTCGCTCATTAACTGAAGTTACCGCCAAACGGTTTGAATGCGCACATCTCCTGACGGATAGCAGAAGCGAACGTAGAAGCAAACTACTATCCGGATGGTACCCAGGCTACATGTATGTTGTACCCGCTTGTTTGGTTGTTCGTTAATGGCACCAGCCGTAGGCAATAGCTGGTATGGGAAATCTTACTAACCCTGTTTGACAAATTGCTTAATAACTACTTGTTACAAACAATGGATGGTCTCTGTGGGGATCCTTAATATCATGGGCGAAGAAGAGATTAAATTAAGAGATGAAACAACCCATTGATATCCCAAAATGTGTCACAAAGTGATCTATTAGAACAAAAATGTTCTTGAAATACTTTTCAATATTGTATGAATTTTGAACCAGTTACTTACTTGTTACTTGAGGACAATGTTTATAGCATGTCAAATGTGTCAAGTGAAGATTTCTTCATGTCCAAACTTGACGCTATGTTGCTGTCTTGCAGACCGGACGGTATCGGCACAGTAACTTACGATGAGAGAGACATTTTTGAGGATATCAAGGAAAGGCTGAGGTGCTTCTTAGAGAATCAAATTTCAAACTTCAGGTAAGGCAAATTTCTTACATATTTTAAAGATTCTTATAATGTTACCTAAAAGAGATTTACCTGTACCCAGTTGATATTTTGTTGTTACTCCTCAGCTTTTGCTATACAATGTACTGAGCAGATTATTACTCCCTCTTGCTTGGTTTCTAACTAAGAAACTATTTCTTGAACAGATGGTGACTCTTAAGAATATCTAGAAATTCAAGTCTTAATTTCTTGTTTGAATGCTTTCAACTTTCTAGCAATATTATTTTTCTGAAGAGCACACTAAACCGTAGGTCCTTCTGTGTATACAACAGTAAGGTTTCATCTAGTATTTTATGTCACAAGAGAGAAACAAAAGAAACAAATGTTGATGGTGTTGAGTTCCTTTCTTCCTCCCCAGGTACTGTTTCCCATTTGGAAGACCAGAAGGCGCATTGAAAGCCACGTTGTCTCTGTTGGAGAGGGTAAGGGATTGTCATATTCCTCTTATAAGATGATTCATATTTTTGAAGATTGATTCATGGTTACTTCTAGGCACTATATAAAGATAAAAACAGCTTTAGCTTTTAATTTAATACGAAGTTAGAATATGAATAGAATAAAGCCATGAATATCTGTTTGAAAGAAGAAAACTGTGGGTATTTTCTTTAATTTTAAACACCCATTTTTGAAAATGTGTAGGCCCTGTACATCGTAGTGTTCATTATAACTAAAGCCTTGTTTTCAAACATACAAAAAAGTCTTTAATTTTTCTATAGTAAATTAAGCAGTTCTTCTTTACATGATATCAGTCAATGGCAAATAGATCAGTAACTGGATAAAAATTCAGACAGCAACCACTATCATCTTCTGTCCTATGACCTTGTGCCCCCCTCCCCCCCAGGTGATGATGAAGGACATAGCCACTCCTGTTCCGCCGGACGAGGTCCGAGCTGTCATCAAGTCCTGCATGGAGAAGGCCGCCCTCATCAACTACACCCGCATCTCCGAATACGCTCGCATCGAAGGTTCCTAACATGCACGCTAACTCTAATGTGTCGTGGCTTTCACTATTGTGCCCCTTTTCCGAATTGTTGTGACCTTTCAGTGACCTGATAATGCCCCTTCATTGTTCAGACCTTGTCTCACCACTGTAATGTTTGTGGTTTTCTCTATGATAATGCCCCATGCCCCATAAGTTTGACCGTTTACTGACCATGTAATGCCCCTTCATTGTTTTGATGCCCCATTGTTTTTGACTGACCTTATGGTCCCCCCCCCTCCCATCACTTGAACTTGACTCCCATATTTAGCCCCTTTATCAGAATTGCCGGCCATTGTTTTAGAAACAAAGCAGAGCTTGCAAGTGAACTCATACTGTGGAAGCCAGCACACGGGTATACACATGCAGGGCGACCTCGACTAACCTACATAGACCAGCTTGCCCGTGATGTGGGGCTTTGGGTCGAAGACCTAAAGAACGCTATGGGGGACAGAGACGTCTGGAAGGAGAGGGTGGACTTGGTCTGGGCAAGCAGCCCGCGATGATGATGATGATGATCAGTTTTTACTTGGCTAACCCTATGTTCCGCCTCCCTAACTTTTCCCCAAGATGCACCCAGAACTAAACTATCCATCTAACATGAGTGGTCCTTATCCTGGCCTATTTACTACACGAATGTACAGTAATTTGTTTTGTGACGGTGCACTTGGCACGGTGCACTTGGCACCCTTCTGAGCTGAGCTTCAATCATGTACAATACATACAACTGAGTTTTTTTTTCAATTGATGTGCTTTGCATCGGAGCATCGCATTACGCTCTTGAGCTGTCTCCAAATGTCAATGTCTTGGCCAAAATCTCTCCCGGAAAAGCATTTCCTCAACAAAGTATGGTTGCAAGTCGCATCTGGCGAACTTTGTATTTTGAACACTGTTGTATGATACCCAGTCTTATCCTATGGTTCCCAGAAATTGCATGTCACACAGCTGAGCTTCTAAGATTGCTTGAACTTTCTAAGTGTATATGTCAACGTGTTACCAAAAATATCTCCCGGAAAAGTCAGCTGCACCAAACAAAATATGGTTGCGCCATGCAACTGAGTAGTTTGAACTCTGTTATATTATACCCAGTCTTACCATATGGTTCCTAGAAAATGCATGCGGCACAGTTGAGATTCTAATATTACTTCAAGCCCTTGAGCCGTCTCCAAATGTCAATGTGTTACCAAAAATATCTCCCTGAAAAAGCGGTTCCTTCAAGCCAGGTGTGCTGTAGCTGGCTGATAAGCGCCCAGTCCTTAAGGTGTCAGAGTTTGAGTCTTGGCCTTGAAATATTCCGGGAAATGCTTTAGGAAACGTAAGTGGTTCCAGGAAAATGGGTTGATGGAGGAGACATGATGCAGGGATGGTTTGTAGAGTTTAAGGTCAATGTTTAAAAAAGATGTTGGGATCCTCAGGCCTTCAGAATCAGAGTATGGATTTTTCCATCAAGTGTCATTTTGTACAGAGTTGGAGCATACACAAAGTTTGTCCTACAGTATTTCTCGTCATATGTAGTATCAATCATCACCCACTCTTTTTTAGCATCAGGAGTTTTCTTGCTTTTTCATTGTGATGAGAAACATGTCCAGCAAGTCTTTACTGATGGCATTTCTGTAGAAACGGTGGAAGGATACCCTTAGTTGTTTGGATATTGGGTCATTGTTTGAGTTCGAGTTTGCCCTTTAGCTCATTGTTGATGGTAGATATGGCCATAAATGGTAGATATGGCCTGTCTTAATTTGCTCTCCCCTTCCCTTCTCAACTTGCATCAAGGCTTGGCTCAAATATGAAACAAAAGCTAAATATTTGCCACATTCTAAAATACAATTACCCATTTTTTTTAAAAATTCGCAGCAGGTAGTTGACTTTCATTTGTACATTTGTATATTTGTGAATGTATGGTATTCTTTCCTTATCCCCTATGCATGACATTTTTGTGCATGTACATGATGGAATGTTGTAATATATGTGTATGTCATTGTGTATGTGTCTTCCCTGTGCTGTGTATGTGCATGAACAATTTGTATACACTGACAAAAGGAACAGAAAAGGTTGCGAATATGCTAAGAAAATGACCCCAGAAAGATTCATCAATTTACATGCTCATGCTAGCTTACCTTTATTTGCTGGTATTAAGAGATATCAAGTCGATGGACGGTAGTTTCAAACATTATTTCCAATACAGACATGATTGTATATGTTCAAATATTGTAATTTGAACCCTTTATTAAAAGTAAAGGACCTAGGCTACCCAGCAGATAAAAGTGAACTAGTGTTGCATGTATCTATGTAATGTCCTGCATGTATGTTAATATGTACTATTGTCCATGTTGGCACATGTATGTACATCTTTGCTCTCTTCTAACCATGATCTCTCTCCTGCTTCTCTTCTCTGTCTGCTCTCAGCTCAATCTGGAAAAGGAGGAGGTGATTGTTGCTTCTTGCTCTGTTCTGTCTGTTACTGTGTCTTAAACTTGAGTGTCTTAAACATGAATGTCTTAGATATAGTGTATGCAATGTTTGTGTATGTTGCAAGGTGAAGTCGGTAATGTCCACCAAAAAACTATTTTGTCATTCAGTAGATCATGGTTAGTTAGAACTTTGGGTAATTTAGTCATATAATTTAGAAAGAAGATGTTATGGCGATCTGGTTAACTAAAAGTTAAATTTCTATCTAATGGTTTTGATATTGTTATTATAAAAAACTGTCCTGTCCTTTCACAACACAATTCTGTCTTCTGTTCCTGTCCCTGGTGCTGAAAGTGTAACTATTATTGTTGTTGCTTTCCAACTGAAATATCTACTCTTTGCATCATCTTTCTCAATTAAAAAAGTAGCCAATGTTACTTGTTAAGGCATTGTTAAGACATGTTAAGTCCATTTATTGATCAATTATTGCCTGATTGATTAGTCAATCAATCAGTTCTGTGATTGATTCTGTACTCCTGCACAGTCCCCCCCACCAAACCAGTAGGGACCAGGATAGTCTAAGTTCTGTCTCCATAACAGATTATAGTGATTGATTATTTATTGATCAATTATCGATTAATTGATGATTGATTGATTGATTCTGTACTCCTGCACAGTACCCGCCAACAAACCGGTAGGGAACCAGGATAGACAAAGTTTTGTCTCCATGGCCACACCAAACTTTAGTTATTGATTATTTGATTGATCGATTGATTAATTAATTGATAATTAATTGAATGATTCTGTACTCCTGCACAGTCCCCGCCAACAAACCGGTCGGGGACCAGGATAGTCTAAGTTCTGTCTCCACAACAGACATGCAAGGGGAGGAGGTTCCCACCAAGAAGCGTCTGGACGACGTCATCCGGCTGGCTGAGCTTTGTATCGACGTGTTGCAGCAGAATGATGAGCATTATGCAGAGGTAGCCTTACTTTTTATCTTATGATTGGATCGAGAGTCTTTACCCTCAGGTTTAACAAGTTAAAATTGACTTGTTCTATCGGGCAAGCACATAAAAGATTTAATTGCCGAAACCAACTTTTTGCTTGCCAAAAATTTCAATACCATTTTCTATGTATTTTAACTTCTAGCAATGAAATCCTTTTGTTATTTGGCTCTATTTTTGGTGTTGAGTAATGCTTGATGCCATTACTGTAAAAAGTTACAAGTAGATCAAAATCTCACTCATGGAAAAAATCTTATTTGCTCAATTGGGCAAGTGAGGTAGGACATGCGCTTAACTGATCAGCACTTTCACTTGCCCGGGACAATCAGGCTAATGAACTTGTGCAACCATGACCCTTAAGCTGCCAGAGTTTCAGCCCAGTATGTGCTCTTTGGCCAGTTTGCCAGATATACCCTGGATTGGCAGCTTAAGGTTTTAGGTAATGAATCTTTCCTTGCAGAGTCAAAACTGCCCATTCAAGAAGACCACTCAGGGCACTGATAAAAGCTGGTCTATGTGGAATGTTATTTACTGGACTATTGACAGGTGTCTTAATGCTTGTGTCAATGAGGAAAACATTATGTAAGAGAAGACCACCAAGACTGGTGACAATGGGTATATACAAATGTAGATACTCAATGTGGTGGTCACTTGTACAAGTTTGACTCAATGTTTGCCCCAGACTTGATCACTACACTTCAGGCATGAGTTGTTGAACTTGGTAGGGGTTTGTGTAAATGCGGAAGAGACACAACATAAGCATGCAACAAACAAAAAAAGCAGCTTGTTGATAGTATGAATGCTGTCATGAAATAAAGAAATACTTTACCTAGGGAGTTTGTCAATTCTCTGAGTATGCTGCATGTCAGGCATGAGACACTGAGGATGAGAAGTATACTAGGGAGTACTCAGTAATATCTGGACCATCACTGTTACTGTCATATATATAAATACAGTATTGTGATGCTTCTTGTAATGATTTTACCAGGCATGCCAGCATGTTGTCAGAGTAATGGAGAGAAAACAGGGAAGTAGGAAAAATAATCAGTACAGACTGTCTTGCTTTTGCCATGTGCACATTGCTCAGTTTCATTTACATAAAAGTTGCAAAGTTGCCAGTTCTACCAACATCCCCACCGCCTGTATCCCATGTTACCCCATGTGCATGCTATAATGCCTGCCAGATCTGTTCCTCATGCAGCGACAAGACCATGTCAACTTTCCACTTGGTTTAAAGAAAATGGTTTCATGTTTAACTGTGATGATGATAGAAAAAGTTTGCCTACATTTTTTGACGAAACTTAGGCAAGACAACAGAAAGAATACTGTGTTAAAATCCAACCGGAGTTATGCCACTGAAAAGAGTTAGGTGAATGACTTGATTTGTAGTTGCAATTATGTTTCCAAAGTCCATTCTTACTCAGAATGCTTCAAGTGGAAAAATTGGCTTGACCTGTCGCTCCCTCAACTGTCCACACAAGTGTATTGTATGCACCCTTTGTCTGCTGTTGCTGCCAAGCTTCGACAAATAAGGCTGTACTGACATGTATCTTGCACCCCCCTCCCCGCTGACGCTTGTGTCCCAGGAAGGGAAAGAGGTACGTTGCTTCTCGAACTGTCCATCTAAATGGCTCCTCTGCATGACCACTGATGACATCACTGATGACATCATTGATGACATCATCATTAGACTATTCCATTTCAAAAGTTAAATGGGGGAGCAGAATTTTAAGTTTTCACCTTTTTACAATTATTTTGTGTATTTTTGTGTGTACATGTGTTTGGGATTATCCTATCTTTACAATCCACGGATGTGTTTGCTCATTTTCTGGGCTTTCACAAACCTGTTTGCAATGGCAATGTGTACATTTGTATATTGAAGTCATTTTTATACATTTCTACACATAACAGGCCAAGTGACCTCACAAAGAGGAATTCTTCGTCTATCGGCGTGTTATTTTTAAGTGAACGATAATGATTTATTTATTTATTTATTTATTTATTCAAATTGCAACAAGGGCAATACAATGTGGACACATAGGCAGCATATGCTGATGTCGTGACCACATACATACATATACAATAATGTATTGATAATGATTTAGACATGGGATAGTCGTTTCTTTGGAAAGTCACAAACTCTTCTGCAAGATCCTTCAACTATCTTTATCGATAATTAAGGAACGAATTGACTGATGTTGCTACTTTATAACTCATTATGGCCAAATACAATGAAAACTTATAAATGTTTTGTTCACTTAATCTGCATTTTTTATAACATGACATCAAATACTAATTAGAGCTCAGTTTTGAAAATAGTGTAGAGCCTTGAAATCAAATGTATCTTTATTATTTAAAAATCCCTCTTCTTCTAAGTGCCACAGGGGAGTCATTTAGACTATGTAAATGTCCTTACAAAATTTGAACTTTGTTTTTTCTCTCTTTCTCCTATCTCTTATTCATTTCGTCTCTTCTCTCTCCTTCTCTCTCTCTCTCTCTCTCTCTCCCACTTTCATGCTGGACCACCACTTCTTGTTGCCTTGTTAATGCTTTTTATGTGCTCCCAGTTTTCAGGTGGACATCAGAAATTATTTCAGTGATTCTTCAGTTACTTACAAAACTCATAAGATCATTATCATATTGTACAAGAAGATTGAAACTTTTATGTACATGTGTAATAGAATACCAAAATACACAGATGCTTTTCTATATGGTCGATAGTGAATAATTAAAAGCTGAAGAAGATCAAAGGCATCCGTCTTCTTTCCCTTAAACCTGGTTACTGTTTTGAAATATACTTAGACAGTAGAATGTAAATTGTATTTCTGTGGGGCTAAGAATTTCAAGGCAAGGACTTGTCTTCATTTTGTCTTTCAGTTCTTCAGTGGGCAACTTAGATTTCTTTTGATTTCTTTTGGTAAACACAGTAAGTTTCTTTATACTAGTCTTAGTCTTTGAGCTTACATTAACTTGTAAGGTTATAAAATAACATGGTTGATTTGTCTTATTAACCATAATCCACATTGGCACAGTTTGTATGCCGTGAGAATGTTGCAGACTCTGTGTTGTATTGAGTAGAGTATGACGTGGTTTTATTGCTTATTATGTAACATTTCTTTTTTTGTGTGTATAAAGTGCACTCAGAACAAATGTTTGAATATGTATGTATGTTTTAATTTTAATCTATAACAATTAAACGTGTGCTTAACGAGGCAGTACCTTTGGTCTGCATGAAATTAGATTTTATGTTCTGTTTGGGTTTACTAACATGACATATTTTGTAAGTTTTGACAAAATTAAATGCAGATCAAGATAGATTTGAACCATTTGTTTTTATCAGGTCAAAACGATAAAGATCGTTTTAGTTATGTGTTGATTAATTGAAAACATATTATCAAACTACTGCATTTCCCTATCATAATTCGAAGGTACTAGTAATCTGAAATTTGCAAAATTGACACAAAGAAAATAGAAGCACATACTGAGGATCTTACTACATTTAGGAGAATATTTAGGGGCAGATAATTTGCCTTATTGTTGAAGTCAAAAAGATTTTTCCTTACTGTTTAAGTGGTAAAAACTTTAACAGCTGTAAACTAAGGTAAATGCATTAATTTAAGAATATATTTTATTTTACAATGTTGCAGTCTCACCAAAAAAAACGACATTTATGTTATAATAGATGTGACTAAACTGGTTCATGGTTTTGACTTTGTATGTCCACTGTCAAAGATGAAGGCTCTAATTCGGTTAGCAGTTTTTTTCTATACCATTTTGGTACATGTCTGGATGTATATGGCCTTCCTCAGTTGGTGCATAACAATATCCAGACATGTCTCAGGGCTCTCCAGCTTTGACAAATTATCAATATATTGCATCTCACAGTGTAGGTCAAGTGCAAACTGCCAACCAATGTGTGTTCTAAAAGGAGCACCTTGTTTGAAGAGTTGTTTACTTCCAATTTTCTTCACCAAAGTAATTTCAAGCTTACTGGTGTCGTTGACAATACTTTGTCTTCTTGCCTTCCTCCTCAAGGCGTTTGCCTGGTTCTCAGATTTGCTGGCAGAACACAAGGAAATCTTCTGGTCGTTATTCCAAGTCGACATGGATTCAGCACTTGAAGTTCAACCCCCCGATTCTTGGGACAGTTTCCCACTCTTCCAACTCCTCAACGACTACTTAAGGCAGGACGGTAAGACATTTTCGGTTGTGTTTTGGTGTCTGAAGGTTTGTAGATTAAAATGGTCTGTCTTGATGGTCTTCTTTCAAGGTTTCCATCCGTTGTTTCCATCCAATGGAGCAACAATAGGTGTGAGAGGTCGCTCTGTGTAATATAACCAGATGCTGCCACGCTGCAAAGCTGGTGTGTTATGCTGAAGGGCGGTTATACCAGCTATATAGATACAGATACAGACAGTAGGTTCAGGTGAAAATTGTGGCTCCCACTTGCACTCATGCATCATCTCAAAATATCTAATTTTGCAACGACTTCTAGCATCATCAGCTGAAGCTCCTTTTTAACCCTGTTCTTACTGCCTAACCTTGTACCTGATGCAAATTCGGTCTCAAAAGCTCACCTTAGCAGGCTTAAGGTTAAAGGGATATATAATTGTAAAATTTTGGTGTCAAATCTTCTGAACTCAGCGGGGACTTCAAACTTCAGTAACAATTCGAGCGAACCACCGAACACGGTCTAAGGCGTTCTTTGGTTCGTCGGAAAGTTGGATAGAATGGTGGACAACTCAAGCGGTGGTGGGAAGTGTGCATATTTTAAGATTTCCTCCCGGCACTACAAAGTCGTATTCATACGTTGTGAATATTGCCGTCCAGTGTAAAAATAATGAACAAATACAGTGGCTTTATTTTTGTTACAATATATCCATTTAGTAAGCTGTAGAAAAGTTGTAATTAATTTTTTTTCACTCCCCTGCAGAAAACCTGACCGGCGGAAAATTCCACAGCCACCTCCGAGAGACATTTGCCCCGATGGTGGTGCGTTACGTTGACCTGATGGAGTCATCGATAGCGCAGTCCATACACAAGGGCTTCGAGCGGGAAACGTGGCTGCCGCAGGGGTAGGGCTTGCACGGTCACCATAGAAACCTGCCGTCAAGAAATGAGCTGAGATCCAGCGGAGCAATGAATAGCCTATTTAAGTTTTTGGAAATCTCTATAGTCATCCTCTGTTTGGACTGAGAAATGATTTTGGTCATGCAACTCTAATTTAATTAACTTGTTGCGTGCCTTTACAAACATTTTGTACATCTTGATGTTTCTTTCACGAATAGTGTATAAGGAGACATAACCTGCACAAGGTCAAAAGTTATGTGTCAAAGGTTATAGGTCAAAAGTGATTGGTCATTCCTACATGAGGAAGTCTGTAGAGATGGCTGCGAATTTTGAGAGGTTGTCATTGTTCTGTTGGGTTTGAGCTCATTTTTTGACAATATTGAAGACGTGATAACAGCAAAGTCTCCACCAGACCTCTTTGAAGGCTAAAATGTTGTAGAAATTGGCAAAATGAGATGATGTATTTAGTCTGAGCTATTGGAAGGTGAGATCGGCGACTATCATCAGCTAGCCTATCTAGCAAATTTTCCATCCTATTTCGCTAATTTCTATTTTTTCTAACAACTAAGGAGTTTGGTGAGACTTCTATGGGTTTTGTCATTTATAAATTTCGGGGTGATATGGGGAAGTTTGGCTCTTAATTTTGGTAAACTTGTTTTCATATATAATCTTTCTTATTTTTGGAATTATAACATTGTCCAACACCCCTTTATTCATTTTCTAAGTGTTTGTTGTTGTCAGTCCCTCTCTAACTTTATTGTTTTTTTATACCCTGGTTTACCACATCACCCCTAACTTTATAAATGTCTCTGCATGCCTCTTCAAACAGGTAGAGGAGGTTAAAACATTGTTCAGACCCAAGTCACCAAAAGTACAATAATCATTGTTTTGGTGCGAATCACATGATATGTGCTTTTCACCAACATGAATAATCCTGCTATGACAGTTTGCCACAAAAACATTCCTGGATTTATGTATCATTTTTTCGAAAAAAAATGGCAGGAGGCAAAATTGAAACTGGACATTTTGTTTCATGCTTTCCACGTGCATGACTGGAATGAACAGTGTACCCCCCTCCCCACAGTGCATCCCAAAGCAATAGGCTTTAACTACCCACCAATATTTGCCACTTTTAAAGTCATGGCAGTTGTGCACATGTCCTTGTATGACCTAATGGAACGTAATGTGGGCAGGTCTTAGTGCAGAAAATTTTGGCTAGGAGAGACTTACATTGCAAAGGAATTTTCACAATGGCTTTTTGACAGAAACGTTTAATAGAATTCAGGAAGAACTGCTGGAAAATATTAACAATTCACGAGAAGACCATTCATTCAATGTTTGGGTCAATTTTTGCTTGGAGCTGTTCATATCTATTTAGCTCCTTCAAATGTATTTTCTTAAACACTGAAAATACTACAAAATGTGCCGAATAGCTATTACTCAAGCAACTAGATATAATTTTGGAAAAAGAAAGCAACTGGATATTATTTTGGAAACAAAAGATATTGATGCTGATGAAAGATAACGAATTTTGTCTGATACGTCTGACCCTTTCCAAAATTATAATAATATTATAATTATTCCAGTTGCTTGAGCAATTGCTATTTGCCGTATCTTATTACCTTCATAGCAAAAACGAAATATTGTATATTGGCCAATTAGTGACCTGTTTTGATATAGAATTATTTCATCTAATTGCACCCAATGGTCATGTTACTATTGAAACCTGCTCACAGCCCTCTCCATAGGTTATACACTCACACATGTAGCTACTGAAGCTGCATCCGAGCATCCCTATTGCCAAATAGTATTAGACACATAATTATTTTCTCAAACGTTATGTTAAGAACAATATAAAGGAACTGATAATGTTATGCTGCCAGTACTAGGTTTGAAGGCATGACTCTGCATGAGCGAATGCGCAATGGCAATTTGTTTGTGCATGTCTGTGTGTTCAGTTACTCACGCAGTACGGTAGACCACATTGATTATGAATAATACCATATCAACTAGTGCTAGCTAGGAACTTAGGCCACTAAAACAAATCCATGTTGTCACTCTGTCGACCACTCCATTCTTTGCCCCACTTGTGCGGAACTCTGTGTGGATTCCTGTTGCAGTCATCTGGCATATCTATTGATATTACTATGTTTAGTTCTATGTACATCTAACCAGGGTTTGTTGTTGAATCAAACAGACTCATAATTTTCTAAACAATCCTGTGAACTAAGGATACGTGCTAATAATATCTATGTGTCCACTTGAATTTTCAAAAATGCCACAAATTATATTAATTTCAATGTCCTGATCATATTTATGTTAACTAAATTGTTGAATTGTTGAAAGTTGATTGGTCATATTCTTCTTGACACACTACTAAACCACATTCGGCTCCAGGAAATGGCTAATATCAGTCTCAAAATTCACACTGCAAATTTGGCACATGATTGCACTCATGGCTCATAGACGGTAAAGTGTGTGTTTTGTGATCAAATTCAAACCAAGTCTAGAGCATATGTCACAGCTGGTACTGCACATAGCAGGATCCACCAGAGTTCCAAAAGTCTCCATCAGTGACAGTGGCATGTGCCTGTACATGTAACATGTAGCCTGTAATATACACTCTTCAGCGAGAAATGTCAATGTAAACTCTTTCTACATCCTGGCTGTTTTGCAAAGGTCACGGATCCATTATATTTTCTACGTGTGCTTTCTGCTTCCTGCACAGCACTCTAGACAAGGTCTGAAAAATAATAGTTGAATTTTTAAAACCTTGCCCATCTAATGCAAAATGAATTCGCATTACCAAAGGCCATTCCTGCCCAGTGTTTTAGAGTGCAAGCTAATTGTTTTTGCTTTGTTTTTATTTGTGCAATATTTCAGTGTTATGCAACAGTCTCATGATTATTGGTTTATTTATTTATTGGATTGGCTGTTCAGCATGCACAGCCAGGGCTGCCCAACTAGCCTGTGGCTACTACAAAGTGCTAGCCAAAAGGATGATTCTAAAACTACTGATAGAGACGAGAACAATGCAAATAGTTTATATGGATAGAATAACAATCAACAAAAGTATTCGAGGTACATCATCTTATTGGGAAGCTTTTTGACATTTGGCAACATCCCTCACTTACAAATCTATCACAATACACAGCATTATGCTTCCACGAAAGTATGCCTTTTTCTTTTTGCATGATTTTTCATTCATTCACAATGCACAAATTGTTTTCTTATGGCCACTAAGCTCATGTGTTTAGCCAAGGGTTGAATATAAAGACTTGTAACAAATTTGGATTCAGATGTTTCTTAACAATTTTCAAGAAGCGTATATTATCTATCCTTGAGGTGTACAATTCTACTGTAAATGCAGAAACTTTCCCGGTGGTTTAATGTTCACGGTTATCGCAGTGGCCGTTTACCGCGAATTTAAAACCAACATTTTTCCAAGGCAGTAAGATACTTCAGTGCATGGCGCTTAAAACTTAAAACCAACGCGAAAGGTCCTTTTTCTGCCACAGCAAAATTAAATCCCCGCGAACTTGAATGCATTAACAGTATTTGTTTATGCAAGCCAATCCAAGACTGTCCAGTACAGTTCTATACCTGAAGGGAACTCAGACTGTCTAGAGTGCTGTTGCCCAGGTCATGCCGTCAGCATCGTTACCTTTCTTCTCACATCTTCTCTTTCTCTTCTCTTTCACAGCATTCGAACATAAACAGACCAGGACAGCTCGGACACCTTGCATGTAGCATGTACAGCTCTTTGGTAGCACGAAACTATATCAGAAAACTAATTATCATTGGTACTCACTCAAAAGATCAAATCAAATTTGTTTCCAGCACAGGAAAACTGGTCAATTGGTCATTGAATTGTTTCTACAGACTTCATCAAGTCCATGACCTCTACTTTTGACATGTGCTCCAATGGGTCTGTGACATATGAGTGGGGTCGAAGGAACCTGGGAGTTTGCAATTTACTGAAAGGAAGATCTGCTAACAAAATGAACTAAATATTTTTGAAAACCTACTTGAATGAAGCTTTCAGTATTAATGAATAAAACTGCTGATAGTTGTGGACTGGACAAGTTCAAAAGCCATCAATAAAGATCCAAAGATTATTTTCAAAATTAAATTTGATTGAAATTTTTTTACGAGGCTGTTTGTGCATTCGACATTGATGGGTTTGTCAGGTGTCCCAGCTGGCCTGAATGACCAGTGTAACGTTCCGTCAGTGTAGTGTCTGTGTGTCTGACTGTGTCTCTCCCATCTGCACAAAGCGTGAACCTTGGATTACCCGAGGTACCGGTAGACATCCCCATGCTTGGGGCAAGGTAAGACCCGCGACTGCGCCCCCTAGTGGTGTAGTCCTGCATTGCAGAGCTGGAAATAGACTTACACAGAAGACATGTCTTGGACACAGTGGAAAAAATTTTGACAAATGAATTATGGCCATCATATGGATACTTAGCCATGGATTATTCATGGTTGCCAATATTGTTCTGTTTAGTATAAGAAGTTTTGAATATTTTTCACAGTTTGTCATTTGTTTTCTTTTTCATTCTGTGAGTTTTGAAGAATCCTTAAAAGATTGAAGCAGAAGAGATCTTATTTTTTTATTAGGATTCACGTTTGACACACAAGATTTATTAAATCGAAGTTTACTTTTTATTTGTGTCCGCAGCAGAGTTCATTTAAGGTCAGACTTTAAGTTCAGAATATAATCAAATGTGGTGTACTTTTGAATGATTGATTTCCTTCAGAAAATGGTTTAGAAAGTTTAAAATTTGCTTCAAAATTTGAGAATACCATCCATGAAACACTACTTTCAAAATTTGCATGCTAAGGGACTTCACTCTCTGTTGTCATTATCTTTGTCCCAAAAGTTGGAAGTCCCAATAGTCCTTGTTCTTGTTGAAGACATGGAATTGTGGATGTATTTCCAGCTGTGTAGTTCATGTCCATCCCTCATCGGCTGGCAGCTAACCGTGACACACACAGCTCTCACATGACCATGTTTAACACCACCACCTTAAAGTCTGCTCTCACCGATGTAATGTAGGGTCTGTGCATGATATATACTTGTAATGCCTACCCTTTGTCATATACATCGAGAAGGAATATCTCAACATTTTGTACAAGCTTGTTAGTCAAGCAACACTACTAAAGAGTTGCTATGCCACAATTTTGTACATACGTTTAGATAAATATTGCAAAGAAGGAATAGGCTATTTGTATGCCTTCCAAAATTGTAACAGATGTACATGTTTGCTACTTGCATCTAGATCTTTGTTTAGGTTAAGATTTATGTACGTAAAAGAAGGTGTCAAGACAATCCAAAAGTATTTGATAAACATGGACGTATTCTAATAGTTTGATTCAAGTAGGAAAAGTCTTTGGTGCAGAATGATTCGGATCCACACTTTGTAACTTTTATGTTATGCTGGTATCCTATGCACAGGCTCTCACATCTAGACCAATTGTGTCTGTCATCCCCATCTGTTCAACATTCAATGTTGCTGGCTTGAAGTTACACCAAGTCAGACTAGACTATTCAGGGATTAAAGCTTTGTGTTTGCCATTTCACTACATGTTATAAATCACTTAAGCTTGATGTTTTGATGTGTTAAGATAAAGAATAAGTCTATTTTCAAGTTCTGTTGCATTTGTAAGTTTGGAAGCAATGTTAGGTGGTATGATTATAATTGTCATAAATCTTTGATAGCCAGAAATATGAGATCGAGAGGAAATTCGGTGCACTGGTAAATAACACCACAGAATATTATAAAGACTTTAGAGAAATGATTTAAAGCTATGAAAGCATTACAGAATGGTACGGCATCAGTAAAGTAGAGGGGAAAGCTTCTAAAACCACCGACATATTTCTTTTGTAAAGAATAGTTTCAACTGCTTGTTATGGATAAGTCGCAACTTTGTCTGATGTGGTAAGTAGCAATACAGTGCTGATTGTTTGGTGTTTGTTTATGTTTGGTGTCAGTGGAAAACTGCTATTAAAAATTATTGTGTTGTATTGCTTTTCTCAATAGGGGAGTACATGTTATTGTAGTCTCTCTATGGGGTTTTCTTCTTTTTAGGTTGTAGGAATGGTGACATATTAAGTGGTTTCACGTGAACCCTTGACTTCCAACATCGTAAATCTTAGAAAACTAAAGTCCCTTTCAGCGATGATGCGAGGTTTTTCTGCTCTTGTTGCAGTAACGGCTGCGAAACCAGCGAAGACGTTCTGTGGAAACTGGAGGCTCTGCAGAACTTCATAAAGGATCTCCACTGGCCCGAGGAAGAGTTCGGCAACCACTTGGAGCAGAGACTGAAGCTGATGGCATGCGATATGATCGAATCGGCCATTCAAAGGTGAGGAACACTGTGTTATAATTGCTTGAAATAGATATACATAGCAATCGAATGGATAGATAAAATGAAGGAATCAAATGCAATAAGATACGCAACTCAAGAAACTGGTAAACAGACGTTTCAGGTAATATCCACTATCTTTTGTCAGTGACACCTAGCAAAATCGTTTGATAAGCAGACTTTTGTGTATAAATTATAATGATAATTTACAAAGAAGTATCAAAAAGCATATATTTTGAAGAAACAAAAACTTTTCTTGTTAAAGCAGATTTCAGTGTTTTTTGGTGTTTTGTTCTGCAACATATATACAAATTAGTAATAAATGCAAATGATGTTGCTGTTGATGTTGTCTGACCCCGTTACCTGTTGACCTTTAACCTTGACGACCTCTGACCCTGTTGATCCCTCCTGCAGGACTCAGAAGTCTTTTGAGAACAGGCTGAAGCGAGGACGAGACAGCCCAGACTTCAGGATGGCCGTAGAGGCCTGCACCATGATTAACGTAGTGTTCGACGCTAAGAAAAAGGTATTAACATGAAGTTCCATTTTTCATCAATATACCAAAATAGAAAATATCTATCAAATAGTTTTCAACTTTTTTTATTGCAACATATAAGTACATAACATGATGGGGACACACTCAAGCTTGACACGCTTATTTTCATGCCGTCATCAGAAACAAACTGACAGTACAGAAGAACATAATTAAAAACTACAATGTAATACAGACAAGCAAAGCATAAAACAAAAGCAATGTTGAGTAACACCACAGTAAGAAATCATAGAATATAAGAAAGTACATTTTCAACTCTTGGAAGAAGATAGTTGAATGTGTTCAAACATATTTTAGCATCTTGTAGATAGTTCTGTTGTTTAACCTTTGTTACCTTAATATTTATCTTCATATCAAAGCTACCTTAGCAGGCGCTGACCTCTAGACTTTCTTCAATACAATAACATTTACTTAACATCGTACAGCAAAGTTGAAATTAATGATAATAGTGAAGAAAACTTATGATTGTCCCAACCTGTTCAGTCCACCCAGTTGTGCTTCTACAAGAGTCCGGACGGACAGCGGCACAACTACCACACAAAGATCGACGACTTCCTGGAGAAGGTCTACAACGAGATGATTAGCACTCTGGTGGCAAAGGTGAGCAAAGGAGGGGGTGGGGGTGAATGCATGAATGTATGAATGAATGAATAGATAAAGGAATGGGTGTTTGAATGAATGGATGGGTGGGTGGGTGAATGGATAAGTGATTGGTCAAATTGAAGAAGGTCTGCAACGAAATGATCAGCACACTGGTGGCAAAGGTGAGGGAGGGAAGGAAGGATTAAGTGAATAAATAATAAAAAGGTCATTACATATTGCAACAGTGGCAGATCTTAGCCCTTAACAACTTGGTTGTCTTACAAATTCCTACACTTGTTTGCAGTTGCCGATTACAGATGTTGACTGTGGAAGGAAATTGTTCATTCGTGTGCTTGACTGATGATCTTTCAACTTATGACCTTCACCCTGGCAGATGGTGACAGTGAAGAAGAGTGTCCTTTGAATCACATACTTGACCTTTGATCTTTACCCCTGTAGATGGTGACAGTGGTGGAGAGTGTCCTAGCCAAACTAGCCAGGTATGACGAGGGCACGCTCTTCTCATCCTTCATGAATTTCGGAGCCTCACTCCGGCAGAAGGCTCAGAATATCACAGGCAAGGAGGTGAGCAAATTTTGTTTTCAATTTTTTACAATCATCATATTCGTACAAGAGCCTATTTTTACCATCATTGAAGAAAAGGGCAGCTCGTACATGTAACTATAACAGCATCTCCTCTTTAGTCAGAAAAAAAGTTAGGCAAAGCACG